>NW_024062913.1:600000-799769 GCF_006381635.1 Hibiscus syriacus | reverse complement strand
ATAGGAAATGGACTTATTGCAAGTCCAAATTTCCATATAATTCTACAAAATAAGATGCACTCCCCTTAGCCTTGCTTCCTTTGAATCAATTCTAGTCCTTCGATTGTTTCAGAACAAGATTACGTTTAGTATCTACATAACATACATGGATCCATATCAGTATTCTAATTTATGTACTCTAATGGTTCATTCCTTAGACTAAAAGAAAGGTTGATTTCATCTCTTGTTTAAAGTAGGTATCGATACACCCCCTAACTGAGGTATCGGTACCCTGCCTAGGGTATCGATACCCCTATTGAAATCATAAATTTTGCCCATAAATCACTATTCAAGCACGAAAATTCACTATTTCCAGCTTCAATTCTTCATGTTTCATCTCCTTTATATTATTACTCAAATACACATACTTAAACCAATTTATATCATTTATCTCATCTTAACCTCAAAATCCCATCTTTCATATGGAATCAATAATCATACCCAAATTTCAATATGTTCTAATGTTAATTCAATCACTTCATATCTCTTAATTAAGCGATGAAAAGTCAAATTTAACTTCAAATTCAACTTATCAACTCTTTTTCAGAAATTCTCTTAAAACCCCATCCTCTTTAATCTTTCATACTTATTCATCTTTTGATTTCAAGACAACTTAAGCTTTCCTTAAGCTTAAGTATCACCTAAGGATCAAAATTCATACTTAAAATCAACAACAATCAAGAAATCAGAAAACTCACCTTTGTTCCCTTGGTTCACGGTGGAGAAGAAAGCAAGAAGAAGAAGAGTTTTCCATCTCACTCCCCCCCTACATGTTTATCTTCTATTAAAGGGGAGGGAAAATATCTTTCATGCCAAATGACCATTTTACCCTTTAATTCCTTTAATAATTGCTAACAACCTTCAGGAAATATTTTTAAATAAATCATTGAACTATTCAACTTTTCTACTTTAATCATCAAATTATGAAACTTTACAATTTAGTCACTAACCCGATATTGAGGATGTTACAGTCAACCAATTAGGATGCTACACGGAACCACCGAAGTGTGCTGACCAAGACTTTTCTCATTTCTTTTACTTTAAAACGACTATTTTCACAATAAAATCAAACATAAATAAATGTATACTTTATATCAGAGGAGCTCCCAAATAAATATTTACATTCAAACAATACATACCAACTTTTAATAAATTTATCACTCACTTTACAATAGGGTTTATAAATATACATGCCCTTAAAAACTTGAGACGTGTTATGATTGCTCTTGGCTCTGGACCTCGGTCACTCTAATCTCCTAACTACTCCACCTAATTTGCGTAAGGAAACAAATTCCAAACACTGAGCTAAATAGCTCAGTGCTACACTAACAAATAAAACATACTAAAAGGGAATCCCTGAAAAGCTCAATTATCAAGTCTACTACATTAGTGAGTATACTTGTATACTCACTCTCTACTCTATGGTAGACATCATGGTGCGGCTGAGGGTTCTGCATCTCTAAACTCCACATACCCCTTTAGTCTACCGAGGATGGTTGCCCGGAATCTCTGCACCAGACACAACACCCTTGACTAGCCCACCCCTTGCGAGTGTCGAACTTTGCGCCCTAGCTAGTTAGCTTATAGTGCCTTGCACACGCCCTAAGGATATCCGAATTGATTCTATACTTCAAACTAGTAGCTTTTCTAAAGAAATTCGGGTTTCATGACCGTTTCCCGAGCATTCAAACAAGGCTAGTTTTATGCCATCCTACCTTATCTCATTTCTTTGTTTGATTACACATTCACTACAGCAAAATGGGTTTATAGCGGCTTTTTAGCGGCATTTTTTGAACAAATGCCGCAAAAGATCTAACTTTAGAGGCGTTTGTATAAAAACACCACAAGATCTTACTATAGTGGTGTTTGTATACAAATGCCGCTAAAGACCAGTACTATAGTTGCATTTTTACACAAACGCCGCTATAGAATCATACTTTATGAGCGTTTTTATACAAACGCCGCTAAGACTCGTACTTTAGTGGCGTTTTTTTTATAAAAGCGATGTTATACTCGTACTGTAGTGGCGTTTGTATAAAAACGCCACTATAACTCATACTTTAGTGGCGTTTTTATTCAAACGCCGCTATAGAATCGTACTTTAGTGGCGTTTTTGTTTATAACGCCGCATAACTCGTACTTTAGCGTTTTTTACAAACGCCGCTAAAGACTCATTCTTTTATGGCGTTTTTGTTTACAAACGCCGCTATACTTGTACTTTAGTGGCGTTTTTATACAAACGCCACTAAAAAACTCGTACTTTAATGCGTTTATTTTACAAACGCCGCAAATTTAAAGTTTTAAGACCCCTTTAACCCTTTTTTCATTTTTTCCCCTTCACCTATTTTTTCATTCCCGCCATTTAGTCAAACCCATCTGCTGCTTCTTCTCCAATGGAGGGCTCTTCTTCTCAGCGCTTCGTTCAAACAAATTCTCACTACAAAAAGGTTACAAATGCAAAGATGTCTTCAGTCTAGAACTGTTTGACATGACGTTATCGAAAAACATTGCCCCATTTTTGCTGTTAATCGCTAGGTATTTTTCTTCTTCTTTCACCTCAATTTTTTGTGATGATTTGCATGTAAATAAGGTACTTTTTTTTCCTTTTTAATCTAGGAATTCTTCGAAGTCTTTAAAAATATATTGCTACCCACATGGGATTAGTTCCAATCAGGAATCCAGAATCGCAGGTCTCAAAAAGCAACAATAGTTGTACCAATCTTAAACATGGATTAAAATTGGGTTTAATCCAACAATCTTTCAACTCCCATTATTTGAATGGGTCTGGAAGCTATCGACAAATTGTCCGACAATTTCACCATCACGAATCCTTCGATTTCAGGCCATCCAATTATTTTTGCAAGCCGAAACTTCTTGAAAATGTTGGGTTATTCCCAGGAAGAAGTAATCGTTCAAAATGAGAATTATTTCAGGGTTCCAAACTAATGGAAGGGCGATGATGAGACAAGAGAAGCTATTCGAGAAGAGAGGGGTATTCAAGTGAATTTGGTGAATTACCGTAAAGACGGGACGCCATTTTGGATATTGTTCTATATGAGTCCCATTTTTGGGAAATAATATGGGAGGGTGATTCATTTTGTGGCTGTTCAGGTCCCGATAACAAGGCGGAAGAATGGGAATGGAGGGGGTGAGCTTGAGTGAGGAGGCCTCTAGCTTGAATGAGATTATGTTTGGCTCTTGTAGGAAGAAAGTGGATACCAATTTTGTGCTTGAATTGGGTCTTGTTTTTTCCTCGGATTTGAGTAATAATGGTTCATCTTCTCAACTTCAACTTTTATTGTACAATTATGAATGATCAATTGTAGTACTAACTAATATTTTCATTCATTATGCTTTTACTAGTATATTTGTTATCAACTGTTCATGCAATGTGGAAACATGTTCATAAATAGCAGTATAACAAGTATGTTGAGTGTCATTATCAATGCAATTCACAATTTTATTTTAAGTCACTTCTTTGACCTTCTGGATTGAGTTTTGGTTATATGCTACTTGAAGTTTCACTCTTTGTTTCGATGATATAATTGACACTATGTTATCATCTTTCATTTAGTTGGATTTAGTTGTTTTGAGTTCTCAGCTAAGTGTATTTTACAGTATTAAATGTTGAAGAGACATGCAAGGCAAGCGATTTCGAGAAGCGAATGGCAGCGAATGTATTTAACAGCATCTTGTCCATTCTAACCCACTATATGAGTCGACTGGCTGATTGGTCTGCGAGAATAAATACAGTGTGCCTGGGGTAGGCTACATCAGTTCATCACTAAATATATCACTTGGTAGAATCAAACAGAGATTTGTACTATGAGTTTGCAAAATTTATTTTCAATTTTATATTGATAACCAACTTTAGCAGGGATTTCTGATGTCTCTTACAAGAACTACACGATGGGTGGTTCCCTCGGCTGGTTCGAAACCCTTGAAAAGCCTGATGTCAATTACCAAAAATGGGCGGATTCCAACAACTTTAGCTTGGGTGATTTCCTCAGTAAGTCATTTGATGGGGTTTGATTTTCACTTCCTTCCTTATTATTATCATAAGGAAATTTAAATTATCAGCGTAGGAGAAGTAGAATTATCCACTGAACTTTGATGGGGTTTGACTTTCACTTTTATTGTTTCTATTTACCCATATATTAGAATTTGTTGATTTCATTGTTTTACTAACTTCATTTGATTTTAATCCATTTGCTTCTAAAATAGATTAACTTGACTCATCTAAGTTTAATAGTGTATGTCACCATATCTAATATGGATTTTAGTTTTTTGGGTTATTGTACTTGATCTTATGTTCAACCTTGTGTTAGTGTTGGAGTGATAATGGACATCAAAGTATGGAAGGAGACAACCTTTTATCCTTGCTGGATCACTCATGATCTCTGTTGCTGTAAGCATTGAAGTCTTACATGATTCATTCTTATATACTAGGTTACTGTGTTTTATATCTGCTAAACTGAGTTTTGCATTAGGTGATAGTAATCGGGTTTTCTGAGATGTTAGATACATTTTAGGTGATACAACAGAGCATTGCAGGTATTCATTCCTGCTTTGATTTCTTCTCAGCTCTTATAATCCCTCCCCCACTCTCCCCAAAAAAAAGGAAAAATTGAATGATATTTTCCAACAATGGAGGCTTTTGTCTTTGTTATTGGATTCTGGATGTTGGATCTCGCCAACATTACAGTGCATGTAAGCCTTCCATGGTGATTTGTTTTTTCCTTTCAAGTTTTCCATTGTATGTGTGTGATAACGAATTTTCATTTTCTTAGGGACCACTTGTGCCCTTTTAGCAGATCTATCAGGTGAACTTATTTCTTAATAAACAGAGAATTTCTAGTCTGCACATGGTAACATTATGATGTTAGTTTTTATGCATGCTTTAATATCATGCATGACAAATGATATATGACAGGTCCTGAGCACAATTCTTCTAAAGTTATATGTTGTTTAAGGATGGCTGTTGGAAACATCTTGGGATTTTCAGCTGGTGCTAGTGGGAGTTGGCATAGGTAAAACGATTTTTCTGTTTTTACTGTGATAAATGAACAATTATGGAGACAAGTTATTTGTTTCATCTTATATTGTATTTGAATATTGATCTAATTCTTAAAATGATATCGATGCAGATGGTTTCCTTTCTTGTAAAGTAGAGCTTGCTATAAAGCTTGTGCCAATCTTAAAGCAGCATTTCTTGTCACAAGAACAGTGCAGAAAATGGCCTTGAAAATGGTTGCAGACAGAAAATGGGAGGAGTTGCAGAAGTTGAATCTCAAGAAAATTTGGAATGGCTTTTAGGTCAGGAATCCAGCCAAATGGCATTTGTAGCTTATATTATATGCATACTAATTTATTTTTCTTTCCATATGTGGAATTGAACTCAATATTTTCGAAGTAATGAACATCAAAGCTACATTACATTTAATTTTAATGTTAAAATTTATGGTTGTTGTTATTTATATAAAGTTACATGATATTAAATTTGGGTGGCAAAAATTAAATATGCAAAATATCAATTAATCTTAGCTAAAGAATGGTAATTAGCGGCGTTTGTATCCAAAAACGCCGCTATAGATCTCGACCTTTTGTGGCGTTTGTTCCATAAACGCCGCTATAGATCTTGACTTTTTGAGGCGTTTGTTCTAAAAACGCTGCTATAGATATCGACCTTTGCGGCGTTTGATCCAAAAATGCCGCTATAGATCTTGAACTATGGCGGCGTTTTGGTTCTCAAACGCCGCTAACTTTAGCGGCGCTTCTTGCGACGTTTTTCCAATCGCGCTTTTAGCGGCGCTTAAAAACGCCGCTATAAGACTAAAAAAACACGCTATAACTCTATTTTGCTGTAGCGATTATATTATTCTCACTTGTAGTCTTATTCGAGAATAATTATAAGCTCTTGGGAAACGTCACTTACTTTAATAATTCATCTTGATTTAAAACCCCAGACTTAACCTTGTTATCGATACTGGCCTTAGAATATCGATATCCTCTCCTCGGTACCGATACCCCCCAACTTAAATGCCTTAAAAGAAAAGGGGTATTGATACTCATATAAGATTATCGATTGAGACCTTGGGTATCGATACTCCCTAGAGTACCGATACCAAAATAGCATTATGGAATCTTGATCTCGATACCAGGCCCCTCGGTCTCGATATTGAACCCTCAATATTGATTCTCCTTTAAGGGTATCGATACTGCTCTTTAAAAACTCTCGATTTAAGCTTTGCTATGAACTATATCGATACTGCTTCATACAGTATCAATATTGACCCTTAAAATGCCCTATTTGGGCACAAATTTGCCCTTTAAACCCCTAAATTTCCTACCTTAAGGTTTCCCAATTGTTATTAAGTTTTATGTGATCATAAGGGTCATAAATAAGGCTCTTTAACATGCTATAAACATCAAACATTAAATCTACCATGAAAATACATCTCTAAGCTTTATAACTAACTCTCAAGCTAGAACTCATTTATAATTACCCACAATTGATATGAAGAAGTTGTGAGTGTGTTTACCTTATTTCCCTGGTTGGTAAAACTCCTCTCGAAATCAACTAGGTGTCATCTTTCTTTACCCCTTGCCTTTGAACTTTCTCTCACTTCCTTGACTAATCAAAGGTAAGAAAATAATTACTAGCTTATCTAGGGCTTGAAACTAAGTTAAGAACACTTTAAACAACTCAATTTTACTGAAAACAAGCTCAAATCTCTTAACTCCCTTGAACCTCTTGAAAACCCATTTTGAAATCTTAACCAAACCTAAGATTGAGGATCGAGGAGAACCTTGAGGATTGAAGATAAAGACTCTTACCTTGGCTCATTCAACTAGGCTTGGAATCTCAAAGACTTTCATATTTTTCTTTGCTCTTGAGAAGGAAGAAGATAGAAAAGAATATGAAAATAGAAAGATATTTTGGGGTTATGGTTTCATGTGGAAAACAATTAGGTTAAGGGGTTTTTATCCTTAAATTTGAGAAATGGGTAAACTATACTTTTGGTCCCTCACTTTAAAACTCATACTAAAATCACCACTTCTCCTAACTCTTAGGCCAAACTTGAGCCCAATACTCTAAAAACTGGTCTAACTGGTTTAGAAGATTTAATGGGCTTGACTTATGGGTCTTGAGTTGACCTGAACTACTGACCCGAAATTCGGGGTATTACAATATTCACTAAAAAAAAGTTAATCTCAGCTTTTGATTTCACTCAATCTAACGGTCCTAAAAAGATATGGGGTGTTTGGTAAACAACTTTTTGAATAGTTTTTAGCTTATTGGTAATCGAACCGTTCATTTTTAGTGTTTGGTAAACACATTTTTGAAAAATTGATTGTGCAAAATAATCTGAAAATGAAAACGCTGGAAAATTCAGCGGTTTGAGAGAGCTGATTGCAAAATAAGATGTTAAATGACATATTTGACCTTATTATTTCTATAATTACATTCTTGCCATAAAACATAATATAATGAAATAGCCTCCATTCTAATCCACTTGATCTAATGATAAATTAGTGAAATTTTATTTTATTATTCTATTTTTAGTTGTAGATTCTCAAATATATTTTAGTTAAGAAAATATAGCAAAACATGAAAGTAAAAGAAAATGCAGTGTTAATATTTTATACAAGGTTAATAGTATGTATCAATCTCACAATGTTAATTTTAGTAAATATTAAATTTAAAAAATATATTCAAAATTTTCAAAAATATTCACTAATTTCCTTAAGGAATTTTAATTCCTTGTCAAAAGCATTTTTTCGAATAATTTCACTCCAACAAAGATTAAAATATTATAAAATATCTACGTACTTGACAACTAAATGTATCATAATCTTATTTGTCATTTTACTCATATCAGCTTTCAACTATCATCTAAATTTTACTATAAACAATTAATCAAATCAATTTCTCAAATCAATTAATCAAATCAATTGATCAAACCAGCTAATGGAATCAGCTACCAACTATCAGTTGTTTGTCAACACCCTCATAAAATTTTTATTGTGAATGGATCCTAACCCAGATATATAAGACCATTAGATAATCAATGATTCTTTTTTATTAAAACCCAGATAATAAATGCATGCATAAAGATGGTGAGCTGCTCGCACGATGAATTTTTTTATATTTTGTGTTAAACATATGGTATTAAGTCATCGGTTATTAAATTAACCAGTTTCCGGTAATTATCGATGACTTTGTTTCATTTTTTATTTTCAGAACTAAATTAAAAGAATATTAAAACCGCAAAGATTGAAATAAAATTTAATAAAAATTACTATAATAAAATGAAATGATGTTCAAAGTTCACTTGATATTGATTTATAAAATCATTCCCTCTACATACATTATTTACAATTTGGTATCAAAATGTAAAAAAAATGAAATAATATCGATGACATATGAGAGACGGTGTTATCGACCGCTGTAAGAACATTTCTATTCTCCTAATTTCACATTCATTAATTGTATTTGTATTGCGTCCGAAATGATAGAGATGTATTTATGAACCCAGGATTTTGTTAAATGAAGTCAGGCCGTTTTACGCGGCTAACCCTTCATCCCATCAATTTCGCTAGTTCACAAAGATTTGAGCTTTAAAATTAATGGATAAATTTCGTATTTAATACTTAAACTACTAATTTTAATCCGTTTTAATGCTTAAATTTTTAATTTTTTTTTGAAATCATATCTACCGTTTAGTTTTTTTTCATTTTAGTACCTATCGTTAAAAACGTAACGCCTTTAGATACGGTGTTAAAAAATTAAAATTTAGGTACTAAAATAGACCAAATTATTTGTTTAGTTATTAAACAAATTATTTATCCAAATAATATTATTAGGAGAAAAAATTGTGAACGTCGAATGTAGATCATATCAAAATAGAAAATAATGTTATATTTGAAAATACATGTCAACTTTACTACCACGAACCAACTTACATCAGTGGTTAAAGGAATCGTTGTTGTTACTAGAGGTCATGCATTCGAGCACCTACGGCTGCAATAGAGTTAATTGAACGTTCATTGTCAAAGAATTAAAAATATTTTATAATCACCTTAGCTTAGTTTTAAAAAAAAAACATGTTAACTTCATTAGTAATTTTCATATTTTTGCCTGAGCTTCCAAGCTAAAGTACTCGGCACATTTAAAACTATTTTCCACAATGATTAATTTTAGTGCAAATATTTTGTTTGAAATTTCTAGGTAAATGAAATTCTCTCACTTTAATTTATAACATAGTTTAATCCAGCCCAAGAAACCATTAAAGGAAAAATAGAGGCCCAAAATTCGGGTAGTTATGTTGTACGACAGCCTTACTATACTGCTAAGGAAAGATGCTACTGGAAATGTTAATATTTTTTTAACATGGTAAAGCACTACCTAAACCATTATTTTTTACCGAAAATGTTAATTTCGCTACTTAATTTTCGGTAGAAAAAATAACATTATAGGTAGTGCCAAATATTAATATTTTCGATAAAAAAATTTTAGGTAGCGTTTTACCAGGAATGTTAAACATTAGGTAACGCCCAATATTAACATTTCCGATAGAAAAAATAATATTTTAGGTAGTGTTTTAAGGAAAATGTTAAAATATTAACGTTTCCGGTAACGTATTCCTTAGCCGTATATTAAGGGTGTCATACCATAAACATCCCAAAATTCAGAAATTCACAGTCTACATTAGATCCTGGGAACAGGAAAAATCAATCATTTCCTAATCTTGTTAGAACATACTTTAGTTGTACAAAATCTCCTCTCTCTCTTTTGATCACTCTATTATATCTCACTTATATACATACATCTATTAGTCAGTTAGATGAAACTCTAATGTGCAGTCCATTTGGTGCTTCCACTCTTGGAAATTTCATCAATTTTTGTCTCCCAACTTCTTACCATCTACACCCACAAAGCAAAAAAAAAAAAAAAAAAATCAATTTCCATTTTTTTTCTTGTTAAATATTGTTTTTCAAGTAAATTACTTTTTTAGACAATTAAATTACCTGTATCTAGTTACAAAATAGTGAAGGAAAGTAGAAATTTCTGCAATTCCGAGTTCCTTCCCTGGACATTGCCTAGTTCCGCCTCCAAATATCAAGAAATTACTTTGAGATTCCAAGCCCTTGTCCTGTTTCCATCAACCATTTTAAAATCATGCATGGATTAAGAACAAAAAAATTGCAGGAGAAATTAGGGTTTACTAACCATCCATCTCCATAGATTGAAAGCTAATGGATCTGGGTATAAAGGATCATAGTTTATTTCCCTTGTATAAACATAAATTCTCCACCCTTTAGGAATCACAAATCCTGAGAAAATAATTAATAAGATTAGTCATCGGTGAACACTCAATCATTTGGCAAAGAGTTGTAAAAGTTTTCTTTCTTTCTTTCTTTTCCAAAAAAAAGCTTCCTTTCTTTTCAAAAATCATTGAAAAATTAAGGCAATGAATCATCCAGGGAACAGTCTAGCTGGATTGGTAGGTATACCATTGTAAATCATGATAGGGGTACGGTCCATTAAAGCAAGATGATCTGATTTTCTTTTACAATTTTTATTAGAAAAATGTCAAAAAAAGTTCTGAAAAGTGCAGTAATCTGCAAACTCAGCTTCTTGAACTCATAAAGTTGAAATGTATAAAGGTAAAGAATCAAAAGGAACTCATTAATGGCTCACCATTTAGTTCCATTTCTCGAGTAGTTTTCCTCAAAACTCCATTAACAATTGTAACTAATCTTGAAGTCTCAAAAATCACCTGCATCAAAAGTAGCACGCCAAATCATTAAACTTTTTACTATTAATTATTAAAAAAGAACAAAGGGTTCTTCAGAAAAGTTACAAATTTACTTACTGCTCTTGTAAATCTCATTGACTTCAGGTCATTCCAATCAATTGGTTCATCTGCTTTTTTTCTTGCTCTAATTTCCAAATGCTCTTTCGGGGGGGGGGGGGGGGGATGTAACAGTAAAATCAAATCCAGATGAAACGAATGAAACAAATATGGAAAACACCTCAAGGTTGAACTTACTCTCAGCTCTTCAAGAACTGTTGGATGATCATGGAGATACTTGACAGCCATCATTGATGTTGTCGAAACAGTTTCATAACCAGAGTACAAGATTGTAATGATTTGATCAATGATCTCATCATGGCTTAGTTTATGTCGATTACTGTCATCATTTCTCATCAAGTAACCAAGCATGTCCTTGTGGGATGCTTCACTCTCTCTTCTCTGTTCTATCAGTTGTCCCAGTATCTTCAAAATGTTTTTTCTTGCCTGCAAAATCATAGTTAAACCGTAAGAACATGAACCGAAATGAAAGACGAAAGATATAGGATCTGGAGATGGAAATGGAAATGGCTTGTGAAATTACCTGAAATCCTGCACGATAATTTGTACCGGGAAGATCGATAGGAAGTGATAAGGTGCCTAAAACGAGTTTGAAGAACTCAGGCATGAATTCTTTAGCTACTGAACTGGACTCAGTACTGGCGATTTGCTTGAGTGATGACAAAAAAGCCATCTGTAGAAGAAGAGGAACCAAAAAGGTATATTAGAAACAAAGGAAAAGCTTTGAATGTGGCATATACAAGGACACAAACCTCTTTGGTCTTGTCTTGGATGTTAATGACTTTGTTGTCCCAATTACAGAGGAAAGATCTCATGAATTCATTGATTTTGGGGAGGAGTTGTTGTCTGATCATAGTGGGGCTAATGAGGGCAAGGAGGGCTCCTCTCATTGCTTATGAGTGGAGCCATGGACGGCTGCGATGTTGCATTTGCCCAAGATATCGAGCATGGACTGTGGATAACCAGGAACAAGGCCCTTGGCTTCGTTCATTATATATATCTGTTGAGCTCTGGATCCATGGAAATTACAGTAGGACACCCTAGGATGTGTGATTTGAAGAAGCTGCCATACCTGTTTGTAAATAACCAAAAATAAAAACTATTAAAACCCCATGAATTTTACTGTTTTTTAAGCTAAATTTACAAGAAAACCATATTGGAATTGTTTGTAAGTGACCAAAAGAGAGAATACCATTGCTTCCATAAAAAGGAAAAGAAGAAGATGCTATTTCATCAAACAGGAGTTGTGTTAACAAAGATTTGAGGGTCAAAGTCACCTTGCTCTTTGGTTTTTCATAAAGTTAGGGCCTTGCTTGAGAAACTCAGCGGTTTCCCCAAGACAGGCCAACCCATTGTACCAGGGGCAGACCTTTCTTCCTGTATCTCATCTCATTCCATCTCAAGACGGCAGTGCATATACAGAACACCATTGAAAACAACCCAGTAATCACCATGAAAACACCCATTGTTTCTCCCAATAAGCTCCCTCTTCAAAGGAAAGAAACAACTTCTCTAAATGGTTGGGGAGTTCCCCTAACTCTAAATTAGCCACAAGGGTATATATATAGGCCAAACCATGCAGCACAGTAGGAAGGGGACCCGCCCTTAAAGTTAAAGACCTTATCAAGTAATATAAGCAGGTCCCATAATTTTTATTTTAATAATCTGATGTGAGTACAACCTTTCAACATTGAATGCTCACACCCCTGACATCTAAGGTGCTCAAATCCAAGTTCTCAAGAATAATAATAATTCTTTACCACATAGTCCACTTGGTTAATGTAACAGGTATAGGAATCCATAGTTGTTTAAACCATTTTTAGTAAGCTAAGTATCAAACCCTCTTAATTAGCTAGATATAGATTTGAATCTTAAACTCTTTCACATTTAACCATGACCTAAAAAATAAATATGTAGATTAAGCCATAACTCATTCTTCAAGATTTTCAGCATGAATGTTTGTTTGACAGTGTCAGAGATACCTTTAAGAGTTTCTATTTGATATATTATCGAAGCAATTTGATAAATATTTTAACTTTATAATAACTACATGTATTTTTTTCTTTTAAACAGAAACTAATCATACCGAGTCATATAAATCATAAAAACACAAAATTTCTTGCATGAAACTAGATGAAAAATGAACAAGAAAAGGAGTTAGGAAGTGTGTCAAGAGGCACATGCACACCATCCTATTGGACCTAAACTTAAATTAAAATTATTATTATCCTTCACATGTTTGTCAACAAGATATATTCATGAAATTACAGAATACCAAGAGGAGTCATATGAAAATAATTAATATGTCAAAATTTAATTAATTAAACAATACTGAATCATTGAAATGGAGTCTGTGATAAAAAGAAAAATTATTCTTCCTAAAGATCCTAGGTTCGAGCAACTACATCTGCACATTGTGTGTACAATGTCAAAAGATAAAGAAAATTGTAAATATATATTATCTTATAATCATCCGAGAATATTATAAAAAGTTAACTAAATAATGTGTTTGAAATACGACATGAATGCATGAGTTGTTAATTATGGTTCATCACGTGAATAATAGAACATAGGTTTCATTCTAACTGCAAGTTTATGGCATTGTATTTCGTAGAAAACTATGATGTTTATCTAATAAACATTTAATTTGATTTACATTTCCAACTCTTTCTTCTTTTATATTTTCAAAGCAATTTTCGACAGATATAACGTGAAAGCAATACGACTTTCGATGAGATCACATGAACATTTAGAAACTACATATTGTTATAATATATCTGAAATAAGATAAATTACCTTAAAATTGTATTAATTTAAAAATGTAATCTTTTAACATCGAGTGCTTCGTATATGGTTTAAGTTTTGATTGACGAGGGAAAATGTTTTATTTTTAATCAACTTTTTTACTTTTTTATGCAATATTCACATAAAAATTAAATAATTTATTTATATTTAATACATATATAAATATATATGTCGTCAATTAATCATAACACATTATCTTTAAAATAATTATTCTATTTATCTTGAATAATTTATGTAATTATTTGTTGAAATATTGATGGTGCATGTTAATATTCCAAAAGAAGGGTCAAAATGAGAATTTTTATATTTACATTAAAAAGGAAACAATTCTTGGTATTATAAATCAATCACATTGATTGAATAAAAAAGATTGAGGATTTGGAATTTTACACATTTTTAGGATCATTGGATTGAGAAAAATCAGAGATTGAGATCAGTTCATTTCTTTTTTAGTAATATCTTCTTATTTTCTACTATTAATCTCAACCTTTAATTTTTCTCATCCAATGGTCCTAGAAATGAGTAAAACTAAAAGAGGTTTCCACATTGAAATTGGATCCCTCCCTCTTTATATATATTGGTTTAATTAAGAAATAACTTTTAAATATATAATTTTGTTAATTTTAAATGCCTCCTTTTGTTATCAAAATAAATGTTTAACTTTTTTAAAATTATGATTTGAATGTGAATTTTATTAGGGACGTTAAAATAATTCATTAACCATTTAATATATGACATGTGTCGTATCTACAATTTTAAAAATTTTATTTTTTAAAAACTCGATTTTTTCTAAAATCTCAAACACTCATAAAATCCATGATCCCATGCCTATTATCATCACTGGTTGCCACCAACCTGCCAAACGCTCACCCATTTGTAACTCTAATCACATATATCCTTAAATTCAAATCCATAAATTTTCCTAAACCCTAAATTCACAATGCCCACATCTCTAATCCTAAAACTTATTATCATTGTCGGGCACCACTGGTGTTGTCAAATTTCTAATTATCCATTGTTAGATGCCCAATCGATCGTCGTTAGATCTCCACATTTGATCATCCCCATTATCATCGTCTCAATCTTTCAAAATCCCTAAACCTTCACAAATCACAAATCTCTAAATTTTCAATACTTAAGTTCATAATCTCATTGTTTATTATCGTTTTCAGCCAACATTGTTTAATACCCACTTGTCGTCGGATACCCATTGTCAGTCATCTCCTTATTGTTGTTCAAATCTCCTAAATCTCTAAACTTGAATAGAAAATTGAAATTTTGGAGATTTGAGAATTAGGATTTTGTAGAATTTAGAGTGTTTTGTAAAAAAATATAAAACTTTAAAACTTTTTCTAATTTAAGAAATTTATTTTTTAAGAAAATAAACAAAATTAAAAATTAGGCCACATGTTTACTTGACAACTAATAAACATCAGTGTTTATATGAAAATTGATAATTTTTTTTAACAATTTTAATAACGAGCACAAATTAATAGTTTAGAGATAAAATTGAAATGTTTAAAAATTTAAAGACCGAATTTGAATCTGGGTTATAGCTTATATATTAAAATAGAATATTCAAAAGTTTAAGGACTAACTGAAAATAAGAGTCCTAATTTGAAAATGAATTCAAAATTTATAAAAGTTTAGAGCTCAATTTATAATTTAAGAACGTGTATTTAACTCTTCAAAATTAGAAGCGTGTAGCAAAAGATGGTCCTTTTGTCACGGATAAGTGGCAAGTATAAAGGACCCTTTGCCATTAATTAGTACTTAATGTTCTCTGCCAAAGATCCACCCGAGGTTGGTATCAGCCACATCTTCTGCCTTAATTTTACACCTAAGCCAAATGATCCATGCCTTCGGTGGAAAATCAACAAAGAAGATGAGTGGTATCTTAGGGTAATTCTGCCGTGCGACGCCTAAAAAACGGTTAATATACGGCGTGACCGGTTAAATAATTGACCGGTTAAAATTTATACCGGTTATATTATATTATTTAACCGGAAATATTATAAAGTACAATAACATACTAGGTAGCGCTTATATAATGTAATAGGTAGCGCTTATATTTACCTATTTTATAAGTAATCCGGTATATTTATACCGATAGTATTACAAATTTACCTATTACATTATATTATATTGAAAGTGTCCATACTTTTTATAAAAAGGATCGATACTTCTTTTAAAGTTATGTAATTTATGTTTCAATTTTTTTTAATAGTGTTTCATGTTTTCCACCTACAATATTAATTTAATAATTTTATTTGCACAAAAAATTATTTGATTTTTGATATTTTATAAAATATTATTTAGAATTTTTAATTTAATAATAATATATATCGTAACGTAAAAAATAAATCATTAGACGCCTATAATTACTAAATTAATATCTTAAAACTCACTCAAAAGATAACCTTAAATTAATGTTTTCCACAGTGAAAAAGTATGGGCACTTTTATAAAATGATAGACACTTTACAATATAACCACTACCTATTACATTATATAAACGATACCTATTACATTATATAAGCGCTACCTATTACATCATATGTTTACCTATTATATTGAAAGTGTCCATACTTTTTATAAAAAGGACTTTTTTTAAAAGTTATGTAATTTATGTTTCAATTTTTTTAACAGTGTTTCATATTTTCCACCTACAATATTAATTTAATAATTTCATTTACACAAAAAATTATTTGATTGTTTTGATATTTTATAAATAATATTTATAATTTAAATTTAACAACATTAACCAAAGATAAATAAATATGTAATATATGTTTATTGTTTTTAATTTAATAATAATATATACAACATCAAACACATTCCAAACTATAAATTACAAGCTAAGGACACTTGAAGAAGCAAGAGAACAACTATCCAAGCAATCAAAAACGAGAAAATCCCAACATGATAACAACTGAACATATCATATCAATGTTCAAACTCAAGTTGTAGATTTTGATTTCCTTTTGCTTGGCATCATATGAGATTTGAATTTTGATTTCCTTTTGCTTGGCACCATATGAGCTTTGGATTTTGATGAGCATCGGAAGTATTTCAGACTTATGATTTGGGTGGTACTCAGAAGCATTTCGGACTTATGATTTTAGTTGCTATTTGTTTACCACCCAGATCATACGCCCGAAACGTTTCTGACGCTTTAAAGTTGACCAAAAATACAATGGTCGGGATTTCCCTCGCGTTTAAACGTTGGAAAAAAAACAATGGAAATTAGGAATAATCAATGATAACATGCATATTGGCTTGGGCTAATATTTATAGTGGAGCCGAAATATATTGAAATTCAAACTCAAATTGAAATTTAAATTCAAACTCCAATTACATATGAAATGAATTTGAAATGCAGTGTTAAATTGAACATGAAAATTGCATAATTGATTCATACTGTTCAAGTAACATGCTTTATGAACCATCAAGCTAAAAGACAATATTGATTGAGTTCAAAGCTGAGTTGTGAGTTGATGGAGTTGTCACACTTGTCACATGGTTGGAATAAAGTAATTTGATTTAATAATTTTATTTGCACAAAAAATTATTTGATTGTTTTGATATTTTATAAAATAATATTTAGAATTTGTAATTTAATAATAATATATCGTAACGTAAAAAATAAATCATTAGACACCTATAATTACTAAATTAATATCTTAAAACTCACTCAAAAGATAACCTTAAATTAATGTTTTCCACAGTGAAAAAAGTATGGACACTTTTATAAAAAGGATAGATACTTTACAATATAACCACTACCTATTACATTATATAAACGATACCTATTACATTATATAAGCGCTACCTATTACATCATATGTTTACCTATTATATTGAAAGTGTCCATACTTTTTATAAAAAGAATCGATACTTTTTTTAAAAGTTATGTAATTTATGTTTCAATTTTTTAACAGTGTTTCATGTTTTCCACCTACAATATTAATTTAATAATTTCATTTACAAAAAATTATTTGATTGTTTTGATATTTTATAAAATAATATTTATAATTTAAATTTAACAACATTAACCAAGATAAAATAAATATATAATATATATGTTTATTGTTTTTAATTTAATAATAATATATACCGTAACATAAAAATAAATCATTAGACGCCTATAATTACTAAATTAATATCTTAAAACTCACTCAAAAGATGTATATACCTAAATATGTAGTTAACAAACATACCTAAATATGTAGTTATTGTACATACCTAAATTTAATGATAATATACTTGTAGTTATTGTACATACCTAAATATGTACTGCGAATTTAATGGTGTACCCACCCTTTAACTACCACTACCAATGCCACATCCTATTGAAAGCAGCACGACTGAAACATGTTCAAAATGAACCTTTGCTTACATCTCCATCAACTCCTGGAGCACTGAACTTGCACAACAAATTTTTGCCATGGATAATACTGATGTAGACAATGTTAAGCCAACCGAGGAATGCCATGAAGTACATAATGTTGATGAATCTGACAGATTGGTTGGTCAGCTCTTCTGTTCACGTGATCAAGCTTGGCACTTTTACAAGGGATTCGCACGGGAACATGGGTTTAGTGCACGTAAGGGAACAACACGGCTTGACGTGGAAGGGAATTTGAAGACACAAGAATTTTGTTGTTCCAAAGAAGGGTTTCGAGTATCAAAAGTCAATAGTGTTGATCGTCAACGTGCTCATACGCCAGTCACAAGAACAGGATGTAAGGCTAGAGTCGTAGTTACAGTAACAAATACAAACGATCAGTGGGTTATAAGTAAGTCTGATCAGAAACATAATCATGCATTGTGCACATCTGCTATGACACCATTTATGCGTTCTAATAGAGCTGTAAGTAAGGCTGATATCGATGAGGCAACAACATTGAAAGAGGTCGGTGTTGGCACGTCACAAGTAATGAACTATTTAACGCAGCAGGCAGGGGGCTATCATAATGTTGGATTTACACATAAAGACCTCTACAATGCACTTCAAAGAGGTAAAGCAAAGGAAATCGTCGATGGGGATGTGAATGCGCTTATTGCCTACTTTGATTATAAGAAACATGATGATCCCGGGTTTTTTATGACATACTCGGTAGACGAATCGGGGGCATTGTATAATCTTATTTGGTCGGATTCTACATCGAGATCGGATTACACATGTTTCGGTGATGTAATTGCGTTCGACATAACGTACAAAGATAATTTGTATGGTCGACCAATTATGCCTATTGTTGGTGTCAATCATCACCATAACACAATTGTGTTTGCCACTGCCATAATCGCTGACGAGACGTCTCAATATTTCGAGTGGGTGCTACAGAATTTTTTAGAAGCCATGATGAATAAATCACCTATTTCCGTTGTAACCGATGGGGATAGGACAATGCAGAGGGCTATCAAATCTGTTATCCCTTATGCTAAGCACAGATTATGTTCTTGGCATCTTTCTTGCAATGCACAAGCTAACATTGGTGACCCAAAGTTTACAGCAGCATTCTCAAAATGCATGGCTTCCTGGTGGACAACCAAGGAATTTGATATTCAATGGCGTTCGATTGTTTCAGAATTCAACGTCCAAAAGCATCCATGGGTGATTGAGAAGGGAATACATGACACTTATGGGCACAAGCATATCTAACCGGTCATTTCTTTGCCAATATTCGCTGAACACAAAGGTGCGAGTCTATGAATGCTTCACTAGCTATTGCACTGAAACACAATAAGACATATTTAGATGTTGTTCGTGCAATTGAAGATGGAATTAGTAGAATGCGTATGAACGAGTTAAAAGCGGATTACTTAAGTTCCCATACGAAGCCCTTCCAGATCACAAAACTAGTCGACCTTGAAAGCCATGCCGCTGCGATTTTTACCCGCGAATCTTTTCGTGTGTTCCAAGATGAACTTATACGGGAGACATTGTACCGGATTGAGGTAGAGATTAAGTCCTTATCAGATGAATGTCAACATTATATTTTGTCAAAGTACGCAGAAAAAAATAGGAAATTTGAAATTAGTTTTGATTCTCGTACGAAAACTCTAATTTGCTCCTGCAAAAAATTCGAGACCGTTGGACTTTCGTGTCGCCATCAACTTCACATTTTGAAGCAATTGGACTACACATATTTACCCGGGACTTTGATTCAAAGTAGGTGGACTAATGATGCGAAGGCTTCTGCACCCAGCTATGTTGATTTGAATGTGTCTCCAGAAGTGATGCAAATGGCAAGGTTCGCTGCTCTACGTTCAACGTCAAGTAGGTTATGCTACATTGCATCAAAGACAGACGAGTCTTTCAAAACCGCAAGAGATGAGATGAAAAAACTAATAGAAGAATTAGAAAACTCGTTTGGTTTGAATCATTCAGTCAACCAGAGCATTGTAGTAAACAATGTTCGTGACCCTCAACGAAAACAACGCAAGCGAAAAGAAGTGCCGAAGAACAAGGTCGAGAAGAAAATTAGGCGATGTGGGTACTGCAACAGTGAGGGGCATAACAAACTAACATGTCCTCAAGTCAAGCTCAGTTTGAGTACAAGCACACAGCCTACATCAACTGATTTTTTCGAAGACGGAATGGAATGACAACGATCTCCATATAATATATCGTAAGTATCAACATGACTCCTATTGTATGTACATATAAATATTTTGAATGAAGGAAGAAAAACCGCGTTACTTAAAATTACCGACACTTTTTTAAATGGTATCGACACATTTTTCTTCCAATCTGGACATAAAGTACCGACACAATATTATAAAGTGTCGATATAGGTTGTAGACCTATTCGCTCATAAAACCGGTATATTTATACCGGTTATATTACAAAATTATCTATTACATTATAAATCTGGGTTCCGATGTGTAAATGTCGATACTTTTTTAAATCGTATCGACACATTTTTCTTCCAATATGGACATAAAGTACCGACACAATATTAAAAAGTGTCGATATAGGTTGTAGACCTATTCGCGCATAAAACCGGTATATTTATACCGGTTATATTACAAAATTATCTATTACATTATAATTATGGGTTCCGATGTGTAAATGTCGACACTTTTTAACAATGTATTGACACATTTTTCTTCCAATCTGGACATAAAGTACCGACACAAGATTAAAAAGTGTCGATATAGGTTGTAGACCTATTCGCGCAAAAAACCGGTATATTTATAATATGTTGAAAGTGTCCATACTTTTTATAAAAAGGATCGATACTTTTTTTAAAGATATGAAATTTATGTTTCAATTTTTTTTTAAGTATGTTTCATGTTTTCCACCTACAATATTAATTTAATAATTTCATTTGCACAAAAAATTAGTTGATTGTTTTGATATTTTATAAAATAATATTAAGAATTTTTAATTTAATAATAATATATACCGTAACGTAAAAAATAAATCATTAGACGCCTATAATTACTAAATTAATATCTTAAACTCACTCAAAAGATAACCTTAAATTAATGTTTTCCACAGTGGAAAAAGTATAGACACTTTTATAAAAAGGATAGATACTTTATAATATATTAAAAAAGTATAGACACTCAAATGTATATGTACACATAGAAGCAAATATGGAATAATTAATGAAAATATACACACAATATTTAGACCAAAATATAAATACACAAGAATGTTCAAATAATGTACCGACAAACAAAATTAATCCGATGAAAAAGGGTTGTTTCTAACGAAGTCCGGAACATTAGAGGCCTTCAACAAATTTTCCAAATACTCTCGTATGTTTCCGCCTTTTTCTGAGGACATACATAAATAATTTCAATTATCAAATTAATGAGGTGCAATTTTACTAACAATAAATTAAATTCGCATAAGCATGAATAAATTTGTGTCATACCTAGAGCTTTGTCGTTCGAATGGGAAGCAGCGTCAAAGGTATGTGGACATATGTAATTGTATTTCTATATAAACACATAAGTTGTTAAAATAATCAATGTCTGAACACATGTTCAACTGGAAAAACATATTGCATAAATGCAACTTACCGGATTATAAATTATTTTTTCCGCTGAATCATCGACCAAAAGTGTATTTAGCTCGTTAAAATCTGGACACGCGTTCCAAACATCATTGAGATCTTTACAGTAGGTAACAGAATCGTATGTTTTGCATTTTTTTGATCCTGTTCACAAACAGTCGAACATAATATGTAGGAATCATAGACAACGAAAAGTCAGCAAACTGTAATGACATTCATCTTACCCCACGAATAGAAAATGCTCGGAAAATACAGGTAGTTTCTCAAGTACACGGTCGACGTTATGCCTGAGATTGTAATCAAGTTTGAATGTTAACATTCAAATGTATATTAACGATTTTGACTACAGTAATTCAATTGCCTCAAACATGTTCTAACCTCATCTTTGAAGACCAAAGGGCAACAACAAAATTGTCGACACAAAATTGCATAAATTCAAATAATCCTCTTCTGAGGACAACATCTACAACATGAAGAAAAATTGCATAAAGTTCTACGCTTATATGTTAAAATAATGGATACAAAAGAATTGAATTAAAACCTGCCGGCAGTCTTGGGATGTAGGCAAGGACACCATTGAGATCAAAAATTAAAAGTTTTCTTGAAGGCGGCGTTGCAGACACGATATACTTGTTTGGATCATCATCTTCATCATCATCATCATCATCGTCATCATCTTCATCGCCAGCTTCATCGTCATAATCATCGTCATCTTCATCGTCAGCTTCATCTTCTGCGACCGCTTGGTTGTCCACATCTGTTAAAAGAAAATAAAATAAAGTTCAGAACGTGTAAATGTTAAGAAACATAGATAATGAATTACCTAACTCGTTTGATGTCGTTGACGTAATTCGTTACGCAACATGGAGACTTCACGTTGCAATGATGAAATATCGGATCGCATTCCACTCACAAGGGAATCAATATGCTCCCGAAAATTGACCATGTATTCCATCACGGTCTTAATTGTGACATCCTGTGCAACTGGAGCTTCTTCCATCATAGCGTCTCCACTTGGTTGCTCTTCTTCATGGCCAACGGGGTCCATTTCCTCCCTCTCTTGATCTAATCCGACCTCCTTGACACGCTTCCAACCGAGTTTTTCAACAAAATCATATCCCGCTTTTTTAATAAATACCATGTCAATCTTGCGGGTTAATCGAACAGGGGCGTCATGCGAAAAATCAACTTCCTTCTTCTTCAACAGATGGGTGATGACACATCCATATGGTAGTGTAGTTGAAATTGTTGCTCCCTTTGTGACCATATATACAATTGTATTAAATATGAGTTTTGCAATGTTTGGAGCCGTTTTGGATTTATACTTTGTTATCCACCAATAATCGCTGTCTCGAAGCGTTGAATGTTTTCCCCCACTAGGCCGGATATACCATGTGAGCATTTTGTGAAACACTCTCGACTCTACATCGAGGTGAATTGGGCTATTTCTAGTAACCCGTTTAATTGTAGACCAATCTACACCATTTTCATCTGAATCCCCTGTATTCGCTACACCTAAACCCTCCGTAATAGTTTCTGGAGATATATATATATCCTTCCCCATGACATGTGTATTAATTCCTATTATATTAGTCTTATTAGGCTCGTGCTGTAAGGAAGCATTAATGTAGAAGACTCTAACTAGGTTGGGATAATATCTTGGTTCTACACCAAGGAATTCAAGCCAACCCCAAGATGTAAATGTGGATTTAAAACTAAATGCATATTTATCATCAAACAAGAAACCCAGGTCAATGACACGTTCGGGACGAATCTTCCTTACTTTAAAACTCGTCTGCCATCTTTGTTTCTCCATGTCGGATCTAAAGTTCAGAGTTCCGAAGGACCTGATTTCCTCAGAAGAATCGTTTGTTACAGAAGGAGGTGGTTGAGAAGAACTGGGTTGAGAAGAGCTTTGAGAAAGACCTCGCTTCTGACGCTGACGTTTTGGAGCCATTTTGGTTGGATGCTACCCCTATTACAATGGAATACAAACACATTCAGGATAAAAACTCCAATATAGAAATCAATCAAACCCATAAAATATCGATAAATTTACCTGAATATCTGATCGTCACTTATGATAACGGTAGAAGAAAGAGGAAGATCTGCCTGCTTGCCTTTATGTTTAGGGTTTCTCGATTAAGAGTACTATATATCGTAAACGGTGGAAAAACACTTGATATTTAAATTAGTATCGACACAAACTATATTAGTGTCGACACATTATTTAGACATATTCTCTCATAAAACCGGTATACTTGTACCGGTTAGATTGAAAAATTACATATTACATTATACTTTTGGGTTCGATGATTTTGGGATCGACACTTTTTATATATGGATCGACACTTTATGGGTGCACCCTGTTTTCCATTCATTCTGGAAAAAAAATATCGACACAAACTATATTAGTGTCGACACATTATTTAGATATATTATCTCATAAAACCGGTATAATTGTACCGGTTAGATTGAAAAATTACATATTACATTATACTTTTGGGTTCGATGATTTTGGGATCGACACTTTTTATATATGGATCGACACTTTATGGGTGCACCCTGTTTTCCATTCATTCTGGAAAAAAATATCGACACAAACTATATTAGTGTCGACACATTATTTAGACATATTCTCTCATAAAACCGGTATAATTGTACCGGTTAGATTGAAAAATTACATATTACATTATACTTTTGGGTTCGATGATTTTGGGATCGATACTTTTTATATATGGATCGACACTTTATTGGTGCACCCTGTTTTCCATTCATTCTGGAAAAAAAATATCGACACAAACTATATTAGTGTCGACACATTATTTATACATATTCTCTCATAAAACCGGTATAATTGTACCGGTTAGATTGAAAAATTACATATTACATTATACTTTTGGGTTCGATGATTTTGGGATCGACACTTTTTATATATGGATCGACACTTTATGGGTGCACCCTGTTTTCCATTCATTCTGGAAAAAAAATATCGACACAAACTATATTAGTGTCGACACATTATTTAGACATATTATCTCATAAAACCGGTATAATTGTACCGGTTAGATTGAAAAATTACATATTACATTATACTTTTGGGTTCGATGATTTTCGGATCGACACTTTTTATATATGGATCGACACTTTATGGGTGCACCCTGTTTTCCATTCATTCTGGAAAAAAAAATATCGACACAAACTATATTAGTGTCGACACATTATTTAGACATATTCTCTCATAAAACCGGTAGACTTGTACCGGTTAGATTGAAAAATTACATATTACATTATACTTTTGGTTTTCGATGTTTTTGGGATTGACACTTTTTATATATGGATCGACACTTTATGGTAAATTTGCCTTTTACTTCAAAGTATCAACATGTCCCTTAATGTGTATAAGAAACATGTACAACAACATACTGCTAACTTTTCTCATCTCATTCATAATTATATTCACATACAAAAATATAAATCGTATACAAAATTATAAATCTTATACAAAATTAACCCTACATTTACATCATTGCATCCTTTTGTTATTCTTATGTAATATTGCAGCTTTTGTTATCTCCTGTCTTCGTTCATTTTGATTGTGGCTTACGAGATCGTTTAATATTCGCGATCGATCCCAGTCTCCAACAACCTATATTCAAATTGTCAGAACGTTAAGTATTGTCAACTACAGCATTCAATCTACGACTTTTAACAATTTTACCACAAACGATTTTTCTATCCACTTACAAAATCACCAGTTGCCCCTGTAGAACCGATCGATTCCATCCACATCATCACATACATGCCGCAATCATATCTGTTACAAAATTTGAAAACCACACATGTCAATTATGATGGATACTGCATAAATTAAGCTTTCTATTTGTGATAACATCTCATACCCATTCAATTGCTTATTCTTCTTATGCTCCACAAATTTGAAATTTTTCAAGGGATACTTTCCTAGAGATCCACAGGACTCAACCCAAATGCGTTTCTTATTATAAGAATCTAATATTTTAATCTGCATTAAAATAGAAGAAGTTATGCACCAAAAAAATTATGCATTATAATTTACATAATGTCCTTTCATACATACATACATACCAATCTCTTAGCATCCTTCACTCTCTGTTTAGCTGCTTCAGTTGTAAACATACTATCATATATTGTTACAACACGATCTACCATATCCAACACCAACAGATACCAATGTGAATTATGGTAGTTTATTGTGATCATGATCTGCAACAAATTTCACACCCAATTTGACAAAATTCAACATTCTATATCCGAAAACATCATTTGCAATTGGTATGGTGTCTTACCTTCTCACAGTCGGTGAATTTCACATAGTTATCCAATATGACACCCCAGAATGTAGAAATACCCTCAACACTTTCTTTGTTGTTGGCATCCAACGCCTGTTGCTGTAATTACGCAACAAACATTATTAATTTACCGTCTATAACACTACTTTTCAATATTTATTAATTTAACTCACCACTAAGAGGTATGGAAGGTAGCCAATCCTCCGGAGTGACTTTTGAGAATCGTAGCATATGGTCCAGGCGAGCAAATCGATAACCTAACAAAATTAATTACACAATCAGAACATATTCAATAAGTTTTAACATTTTCTACTTTCTACTTACCACACCGCCAACCCATTCCGTAGGCTTCAACGTTGCAACGTCGTATACAGTAGCGAATTGATTTCCCATTGAGATTACAGAATATCTGTATGAATCATTAGGATTAATATGTTGTCATGAAATATTTAAATATCACTCACAAAACAATATATTTCACTTACCCCGATTCTAACTCGCTATTCCATAAATAATCACAAATTGCAGCTTCGATGTCATCAATTCCGCTTGGAATATCCACTTTTTCAACCTACAATTTTGCATACAAATTTTTGTCACAACAACATAATAAAAATCAAATTAAGTATTCTTTTATTAAACTTACCTTCTGCTTCTTCTTCTGGTGTGCAGGACATTCCGAATCCAAAACTGCTGCTATAACACTCTCCGGTGTATAAATGACATCGACTTCCTTCCTCCTCATTTCTTCAATCTCTTCTTCTTCCTCCTCCCTCTTTTCTTCTTCATATTTTTTCAGTTCATCGTACTTTTTTTCTACATAGCTCTTCATCTCTTTTATTTCACCCTTCAATTGAGCTCCTTCATCCGAGTATTTATCAACCACCCCCTTCACCCCCGTAAGTTCACTCCTCAAATCCACAACCTCCTTCACCAATCCCTCAAATTTTTCTCCCGTCACCATCTTAATATCACCCCTTAACACCCCAACTTCTTTCACCACTTCACCCCTTAACACCTCTACTTCTTTCACCACTCCATCTATTTTTCCTTCCACTACCCCCTTATGCCTCTCAAGTGTATCTTCGACTCTCTCGAGTTTCTCTACGACTAGATCAAGTTTCTCTTCGACTCTTGATTGTCTTTGCATGATTTCAAATTGGATTTTTTTGATATCAGCCAATTCAGACATCAAAATGTCGAAGTTACTATGTTTTCCCTCACCGTCGTCCCACTCACCGTCATCCCCCAATACAACCATCCCTCCTTTCTTCTCTTCTGCCTCCTCTACATCCTTGCCAATAACCTTCAAAATTAAATTACAATATTAAGACATTGATTATATTCTTAATATTATTTAATTACATTTATTACCATTTCTTGCTTCTTCCCTCTATCCAACTTCAACTTCACCATCACTCTAACCACCTCTTCCTTCCCCCATGCACGGATGCGTGCCACTCCGGTTCTTTCATAAGCCGGCACTGCCTTACAGCCCGACCAAAAATCGAACAGTGCAACCTGCATTTATAATAAAATTTATATTTTTATATAAAAACACAAAAAAGTGATTCAACTCATTTACTTCTAAGATTTCTATACACCCTTTGAGGTATCTCTGGCTGCCCTTTTTAAAGGTGATTATTGATTCAATCAATATTGAATGGATATATTCAGCCCAATTGAATTCACCCTTCAAGCCTTCATCGCAAATGAACTTCATATATTCCTTGTTCGTTGACGTATCACCCGTTGGACAAAGAAATATCCCGACAAGGTACAATAGAACTCGGGCCTTCAGCTCATCCCCCCAGTAAGATCCAGTTTTGATATCCTCTTCAACTTCAGCATATGTCACCTTATGATTCAAACCATATTTGGAGGCAAGTGCTTTCCAGTTCTTACTCATACAGACTTCTATAACACTTTTGCCTTTGTTTTGTACCCCCAAGACGGCTGCAGCAGTCGATACCCCCAGAGGGAATGAATAATCACCATACTTAGCCATACATTGACTGACGTCAAATTGTGCCATCAAGGATCGACACAATTCCCTCCGAATAGGTCGATCCCTTACTCCGATCAATGATCCAAAACCTATTTCTCTCAGCACATTCAACTGATCCTTCTCCTTAAGGTGTTTAATTAATAAATTCACCCTTTTAATGCTGCATCTTGTCGACACTTCCTACATTTTTTAACAATATATAATGTTATAGTTCTTATATATTTTGTATCAACGTATTTACAAGTTTAATGAATACCTTATTTTCATGTGCTTTCCTCCGTTCTTTGTATTCTTTACTATCATTCCTTGACTGTGTGATGTAAGGTTCCTTTTCAGCATCACTCATTGAATTCCATTTGGACATCACATCTTTTTTCACCTAATATTAAACATAAACGTTTCTTAATCAATACATTAACACTAAATACTAATACTACTCAATGTCAATTTCATTTTACATACCGAACCGCTCTGTGTGCCATCTCCCTTCATCCTTTTGCATTCGGCCTTACTGTTAACATTTAAAATTTGTAATCAATTTAAAGTTTATCGATACTTTAATCCAATTACCATTTCAACAATAATAACAAAAGGACATTGATACTTACTAGAAGTACATATATCCACCCTTTGGTTGCTTTCGAGTCTCGGCCTCAATTTCAAAGTCATCTGCTCCACCAACAATTTTTCAACCCATTGACTCCATTTTTCCTTCATATATCAGTTTACGCAAATCAAATTATTTTGTTACATACACTTTATTCAATATACAAATATAGATAACTACTCTTGTGGTAAAACGGTTTTCTTCAAAAGAATTTGAATGGCCACACCAAAATGTGTCGGCACATTTATACAACCTATAATATCATTTTCTACCTATAATATTTAATAAAAGTATCGACATTTATATTTTTCCTGGAATATCTATTTCTACCTGCAATCGGTCCCAAATGCTTCCTTACTCCAAAACCCCAAACAACACATAAAAAACCCTATCACGATTACTGTAATAATAAAAAATTAGGGTTTCGACAACATACTTTTCGATTCGACTGCAGCAACAAACAAACAAACTTCGCTTTAGAAACGCCTTCTGAAATGCAGCAACAATTACGCTTCGATTTCAAAAACTCGTCCGTTCTATCTTTTTTCAGAGGATATTTAGCTATGGCCTTTATATTTTCATCGGATATGTTATTTATATTTAATCGATACAAATACAAAAGTGTCGATACTTTTATGTCAGGTGTCGATACTTTCGAAAGGATAATTACCTATTTCTTTGAAAGTGTCGGTAATTTATTATACGTACTTAAGAAAGTATCGACACTTTCAATATATCCGGTATCATTTTACCGGTTTTATCATTTTGATACCGGTTTTATCATATTTTTACCTGTTATATCATTGTGGATCGATATATTTTTTTAAAGTATCGACACATTATAGGCGCTATAACTGCTTCTCTTTTAAATTCACAAAGTGTCGATCCTTATATAAAGTATCGACACTTTTAATATATCCGGTAACGTTTTACCGGTTTTATCATTTTATTACCGGTTTTATCATATTTTTACCTGGTATATCGTTTTGGATCGATACATTTTTTAAAAGTATCGACACTTTATAGGATTTAAAACTGCTTCTCTTTTAAATTCACGAAGTTTCGATCCTTATATTAAAGTACCGACACTTTAAATGTATCCGGTAGCGCTTGACCGGTTTTATCATTTCTATACCGGTTTTGTCATAGTTTTACCTGTTATATCGTTTTGGATCGACACATTTTTAATTTGGATCGACACGAACCGGTAGCACAATTTTTTAATATTTCTTCATGACTTAGACCTACTTTTATAAGTATGGACACTTTTATAAAATGATATATACTTCTTTGAAAGTTATGTAATTATGTTTCAATTTATTAATAGTGTTTCATGTTTTCCACCTACATATTAATTTAATAATTTAATTTACACAAAATATTATTTGATTGTTTTGATATTTTATAAAATATTATTTAGAATTTAAATTTAACAATATTAACCAAATATAATAATAAATATGTTTTCAACAGTGAAATAAGTATGAACACTTTTATAAAAATGATATATACTTTTTTGAAAGTTATGTAATTTATATTTCAATTTTTTTAATAGTGTTTCATGTTTTCCACCTACAATATTAATTTAAAAATTTTATTTACACAAAAAATTATTTGATTGTTTTGATATTTTATAAAATATTTTTTAGATTTTAAATTTAACAATATTAACTAAAGATAATAATAAATATATTTTCACAGTGAAATAAGTATGGACACTTTTATAAAAAGGATAGATAATTTACAATATAACAGGTAAAAATATGACAAAACCAGATTCATTATGACAAAACCGGTAAAATTTACTTGATATGTTAAAAGTATGGATACTTTTATAAAAATGATAGATACTTACCGATAACCAAAGTTTACCGGTTACCAAATTTTTTAATAGTTTTTCATATTTTCTACCTAAAACATTATTAGTTGTCAACATAATAGGTACCGCTAAACCGAATTTATTAAATACATTTTAATGTATCTAGTAATACTGTATATTAACCGTATATTAAACTGCCTTTCCTGAGATATTCCTGGTATCTTATGTAAAGAGAGAATGGTCCAAAAAAGAAGAAGAAGAAAGCGTGTGGTTCTTGCTTCTTGGTATCCAAAAAATGAAATATGATAGGGCAAAAAGCCAATTGCACACTGCTCCGTACAGTAGGTGTACAAGATGATCTGTCTAATCAAGCATCTTATAACCATTTAATTCATAGAGGATATGGATAGGAGCCTTTTGTCTTTGGAATTTCTCTGTGTAAACTGTATTCTAGTTCATTTAATTATGACTTTAGTTTAGTAATAAGTATATCATTTTTAATTACATTTATAAATATATAATTTAACTAAAATATTATTATAAATAATTCATTCAATCGTTAATATTGAAAGGAACGTTCGATGTGTCATGGTATAATAACACCTTTAATTCTTAAAATTTATACATTTTATTAATTATCTTGATTAGAAATAAATCAATCAATTTAACTCTTAATGTTTAAAGATTCCAATAGTTTAATATTATTTTTCCTATATTATCAAATCAAACGAATCTATCATATCAGAGTAATAATTGAGTAATTACATTTTTCTATAAAACAACAATAACTTACTATTAAATTGTTATCATACCATAAAAGTAATAACATATCTAAGAGAAGAACAAAGACTTAAAATGATGATTTTTTATTAATGATAGATTTTTTTTTTTAAAATATGAAGGGCTATTTCATCTAATATTTAATGATAAAATAACTTGTTTATAATAATATTTAATTAAGTGATTTATTTATTTATTTTCTGATTAATTGAGTGATTTATTTGTAACTTTTAGAATAAAAAGTAACTTTCTTGTTACCAAGCCATAATTATGTGACCTTGAATGTAGTTTACCCTTGTATTTTTTTTCTATTGAATTCTTATTTGTTCTTCTACTCACAAATTGTTCAGACTACTCCCGAAATTGATGGCTTGTCTTGATGTGGAACTAAAGGTGGAATTGATGGTGACCTAATAGAATTTGTAGGATCCATGGCAAGATCCTTAGAAAAGGATTTGACACAATAGATGCAATTAATTTATGGGTAAACTACACGTTTGCTCACCAAATTTTACTCTCTCTTATTTTAATTACTATACTTGTAATTTTTTAATTTACTCACTTAACTTTATACATTGAATTTTTTTTTCACTACACCTTTTTTTCAATAACAGCGTGATGATGTGGATTAATTTAATATTAAAAAGGTCACATGATATTTTTTTATTAATATTTTATGCCAGATAAGATTTAAAATAAAAAATTAAATTAAAATTATCAAACCTTAATTCTAAATCTCAACTCAAATCTAATCCCAAACCCACTAACTGTTCAAAATGACCACCACCAGGCCGCCGTTTGTCAACGCCGCTCAAAGCTCTCCGTCGTCGCTTTGTTCCTCAGCCGCGCTACCAATATCAACTCCATTTACTGAAAAGATGATGACGGGAGAGGAGGGACAACCATTATCATGCGATGAAGACTCGAGAATCATTTCTGCGTCAGACCCAAACTAAGCCACCCACCGACACATCAATGCCCTTTATGTTGAGTTTATCGGGGCTCACCATCATAAACCTCCTCCAACAAAATTCATATAAAGAAAAAAAATGGTTGAAGAAATCTAATCTTTTAAACCAAACCCTTAGTCTCCATTTTGAAGCAGACCCAATACCATCTAAATCATGATTTTTTAAAATTAAAAAAACAGAAATAAGAACTCAAATCAGTTGCTGCAATTTTTTTGGAATAATTACTTGTTTTTATTTCATGCACAGGCGTGACTTTAATCTTTGGGAAGGAATATGTCGATGGTGGACGAAGGGTGGTAAAAATGAAGGGGCCAGTCGATGATGCTAGGTTGTCGATGATGCGAGGCTATTCGATGATGCCAGGCCGTCGCCGGTGGAAGAGTGTGACTATCATGGGTGAGGGTTGGGTGGGTTTATAATTTAAGTTTAGGGTTTGATATAATTTGAGATTTAGGGATTGAGTTTAAATTTTAATGGTGTAATTTAACATTTTTAAATTCATCTTTTATTTTAATTTTACGTGGCATTAAAATTAATACAAAAAATTAAAACGCCGTCGATTTAAACTATATTTGATTTTATGTGGGAATGAAAAATGATGTCATTTTGATATAAACTGTCATGTTATAATAAAGGCATGTGAGGATGTCCAATCGCACAGGGTCTAATTTTTGTAAGGATCTCTAAATTTTTTTAAGTCTTTTGTATATATGTGTATTTAAGATGTTTGACCTAAGAATTTTAAGTTCAAGGCCTATTTTACTGTTATGACACAGGGCCACCAATTTTTAAAATATTAATGAACTTCTTTATAGTTTATATATCTAATATTTTAGTTTTAAAATGCCTATTTTACTGTTATGGCATAGGGCCACCAAAATTTACAAGACGACCCTAGTTATAATGTCGTTAATAATTTAACGATGGAGTGATAAAAAATTCAATGTATAAAGATTAGTGAACAAATTGAAAAAATTGAAAGCGTGAATGAAATAGGAAAAAAAAAATAAAGTTCAGTGAACAAGCATGTAATTTACCCTTAATGTCTTCCCACATTACATATATATACTTTTTTTTGAAATCTTAAAAATATCATAACAATGACAAATTCATGTACAAGAGAAGATGAACACGTGTTCATTATGAAATCTGAATTTTATTTAGACAATTACAATCTTTATTAATTGTGCCCACTTGAAATTTTATTTATATTCACTCGTATAAAAAAATTTTCATGTTATATATAACTTGCAAAATATTTATAGATCCGTTGATATTTCATAAGATTAGGTTTTTAGTTTTTAACAAAAAGAGATATAATTATTTTTTGATTTTTTTAATTTGTATATATGTTTTAAAATTTATGTTTATAATTTAAGATTACTTTTTAATCTGTTATTTTTGAAGTTCCAATTTAAATTATTTATTAAAAATATAACTCAAATTTAAATTAGAAATAAAAATTAAAAACGATCCACATATAATTTATATAATTTATGTAAAATGAGATTAATCCTTTACTAACTTTAATATAATCTTTGAGATTCACCAATAATTAGTTGGTCTAGTGGGATAATGTACTAAATCTCTTAAGCAAGGGTTAATGGTTTGAATACTGACGATTGCGAATGGAATAAACTAGATTGGAAGGGTTGCTCTAGCCTCTATAACATTCGATCCGAAGTAGTTAATCAATAGATCGAATACTGGTGATTATACCAAAAATAATCTTTTAGATTCAATTATAGGAAATTAAACCTTGGTAGAGTTACTAAAGATGGAGGTTATATTAAAGTTAGTAAATGGTTGTACACTTATATTTTTCACTATGATTTTTTTTTCAATTGTTTTATAAGATTAATCCTTTATTTAAAAGGGTTGTACATTTTTTTAATAGTTCCAAAACATTAGTCAAAGTATAGGTATTCGAATCCAAACGATTGAACTCTACAAACCACCCATATGAATGAAGATTGTACAGCTCAAACCATTTTAACATACATACATATTTTTTTTTCTACCCAGACACAAAAAATTAAGAAAACATAAAATAGATAAAACTAATTAAAAAAACATATAGGCCATATGCTCGTGGACATCTCTAGCATGTGACAAATGACACAATAAGCACCTTTTAATGATAATTATATGCACATAAATAAGATAAAATATAATTGAGAGGAAGATTGCCGACACAAAGATTAGTATTTGATTACAACGGAATATAAATTTTTTGTCACGAATGAAGGAGAAGAACAAAATGAAAGGTTCATAAGTGAAGCGAAGGAATTGGGGAAATCAAAGAAATGGTTAGGGATTTAGTCCAATTCTTATGGACTGTAAAGACATGACTTCGAGCTTTCAAAAGGATGGCAAATTGATGATTATACAAGGTCAGACTACGATGGGTAATTGGAAACCGATACCAGGAAACAGAATGCAAAAAAATGACAGCAAAGGATTCTTCTTTAATGGACGAATTATATGTACTCGATGTGGACCCTGTTGCTTCAACAGTTCTCAGTGAATTAGAGCCTTTATTACAAGAGTTTGACAGTATCTTTAATGAGCCTACGGGTCTGCCACCTATCAAGGTTCATGACCATCCAATCACTCTCATACCAAGCCCCCTTCCAGTCAATTTACAACCCTATCACTTCACGCATCATCAGAAAAATGAGGTGGAAAAACAGATCACTCAGATGTTGACTTCCTCTATAATTCAAGTAAGCAAAAGTCTGTTTGTTTCTCCCTATTTGTTGGTTAAGAAGAAAAATGGTTCTTGGCGCTTTTGTGTTGATTACAAACAACTAAACAGCCAGACAATCAAGAATAAATTCCCAATTCCAGTTGTTGAGGACCTTTTGGATGAATTACATGGGGCAAATTTTTTTTCCAAAATAGACTTACGCTCGAGCAATTGGAAAATCCGTATCCAACCACAAGACAACATTTCGGACTCATCACGGCCACTTCAAGTTTAAGGACATGCTAAAGGTTCCGGTGCTCTATATAATCCGAGCTTTCATTCCAGCAACTATGATCGCTGTCATGTATTATTTTGATCACAGTGTAGCTTCGCAACTAGCTCAGCAGAAGGAATTCAACTTGAGGAAACCACCTTCTTTCCATTATGATTTACTTCTTGGATTTTTTACGATATTATGTGGTCTTATTGGCATCCCTCCTGCAAATGATGTCATTCCTCAGTCTCCTATGCATACTAAAAGTTTGGTTACATTGAAGCATCAACTGCTTCGAAACAAAATAGTAGCGATAGCCCGCAAATGTATGCATAATAATGCAAGCTTAAGACAAATGTACGATAGCATGCGAGAAACCTATCAACAAATGCAGAGTCCACTGGTTTACCAAGAACCTGCTGCTAGGGGATTAAATAAGCTGAAAGCATCAACGATTCAAATGGCTTCAAGCATGGGAAATATTGATGCCTCTGTTGATGAGACAGTATTTGACGTTGAGAAGGAAATTGATGATTTGCTGCCTATCGAGGTAAAAGAACAGCGGCTAAGTAACTTGGTTCAAGCTATAATGGTCGGAGGATGCGTTGCAGCAATGCCTTTCATAAAAACGGATCACGAGCCACTAAAATATTTGTTAGAGCAAAACTTGACGACTACGATTCAAAAAAGGGGTTTGACTAAATACTTGGGCTAGATTATATTATTCAATACAAAAAAGGGAAGAATAACACAATGGTCGATGCGTTTTCAAGACGATTTGAGGATTTTGCTGACCACAATTATATAGGGGTAATTTCTATTATTGCTAGTTGGGTCAATAAAATTGCAGTTACTCATGAAGAAGATTTATTAGCTGAATGTCAAAGAATACTTAATGACCAAGCTGGCTACCTGTCATCTTGTGTGCGGTTGCTTTCACTAGATAAAGGCTAAACTTGGAAGGATTTTCTGGTCTTGTTATCACAAATTCGATACTTTGATCCTTGCGGACAAGGATCGTCTAAAGGGGAGGAATTGTCACGAATGAAGGAGAAGAACAAAACAAAGGGTTCATAAGTGAAGCGAAGGAATTGGGGAAATCAAAGAAATGGTTAGGGATTTTGAAAAAGAGAGCAAGCCTAATAGTGAATCCAATTGGGAGCCCACCAGAGATGTCTGCCTTAGTTGTAACAAGAGAATGAAGTTGTTACAACTAATTATAGAATGTACAGCTGTCGAGAATCTATTAGCCATAGTACGTTGTAATTATATTAAACTATGTACTGAAGAAGAGAAACCTTACCTGATGAATGAATGAGAATCTGTTTTTCTGTAATCTCTCTTCTTTTCTTCTTCTAAAACCCTCCTTTCTTCGATATTTCCTTCTCCATTATCTGCAGTCCATAACATTCTTCCTTGGAGACCTTAAGTCAAAACCCATAACTTTTGATACGATTCATCGTTCCATGTTAGACTGGTACAACTTACGTGAAATACTATTACCAATGCATCTGTTTGCCAAGTACCCGTAGGATTGAAAATGAATGTTGCCCAACTTATTTGCACCACCAATCTTTATCGATCGACTGACGCATATGAATTGTTATTTCATCTGCAAAGGGGATAACGGCAGGGTGTTCGATAAATTGCCAGAACAAGGGGTTTTGTTTGTTTCGTAGATTGGCAAAAGATTTATAGTGGATCCGCTTCAGGCCAAGTTTGTCTTCATTGTTGCGGCCAAAACTTTATAGCGGGCAATGTTCCCCGTTGGTGGGCGAGGGCATTAGTAAATGAACCATCTCAATCGGTCACTCGGACCCAATGTTTATGTTTATCGTTGAGATAAATTAACCTTAAAATTTCTGCGCATACATTTTGCATTTAATGATTTCATGAAAGGTAGAGGTGGGCGTGGATGGATGTTTTATCCGAATGAGACGATGGGTAGTTAACATGAGAACAAAATTGAATTATCTATATTATTGTACGTGATAGTACATGTTTAGTCCTTTCTTTGTTTGGTAACTCAACTGTTCAAATTCATATTTTAATTTATCATTCAATCAAATAAGTGACCTTATAAACTTTTAAAAAATGTAATTTAAATTTTAATAATAAAATACATCAAAATCATATTTAATACATAATGTTATAATTATCACAAACGTTTATGTAAATAAATATTAACAAACATAAATATTAATTTTGTTTTATTAAATATGATTTATAAAGAAATGATAATAAATAAATTATAATTTTATATTGTCAATGCTAATACTCGCTTCGAAATTTTTTAAATTTTGATTATAATTATTTTAAATATTTTAAAAATTAAATTTTATTAAATATATATTTCAAAACTACTCGACTCAATTTTTCTAAAATTTTATATTTTTTCATATTTTTATTGATAATAAATTTTAAATAATAATGAGTTAAAATTAAAAAAGTTGAACAAATAAATAAATAAAAGATAATTTAAATAGGATAGAAAAAATGATAATTATATTAATTAAAAATTCACAATAAAATAAAATAAGAAAATGATTGTATATAAAAGGTTCATTAATTTTTGCGTCTTGAGAGTTTAAATCTCAGTTCCAAATACTAAAAGGAAAAAAAAAGGAAATCTGGAACAAATAGAACACAGAAAAAAGATAGTTATGTTGTACGACAACTTAATTTAAGGCTAAGAAAAGATATTACTGGAAATGTTAATATTTTTTAATATTTCTGGTAGAGCGTTATCTAAAATGTTATTTTTTCTGCCGGAATTGTTAATTTCGCTACCTAAACTGAATATTTCCGATATTGATATTTCTGGTAGAAAAAAGGTAGAAAAAATAACATAGATAGCGTCTTATATTAATATTTCCGGTAGAAAAAAAAACATTTTAGGTAGCGCTATACAAAAAATATTAAAAAAAATATTAACATTTTCGATAGTGCATTTTCTTAGACTTATATTAGGTTATCTTTCCTTAGACTATCTCCGAAAAAAGAGAAAAAACCCAATATACAGTTTTTTCAGGACTGACATTCTTTTTTTTCTTTCTCTTCTAATTTTATTTGTCGAGACAATATTCGCCCGGCGAAAACAATTGTCGTTGTTTTTAAATCTCGCTCGAAAAAGTAAGTGTTTTTCTTCTGATATAAGATAAAACACAATTTGTGGAGTCACCACCAATCATTTTATTGAGGTGTGATTGGTCACCAAAAATGCTACGTTATTTTAATAAAATTTATAAAAAAATAATATTAAAATAACACAAAAAGGGTCTGCTTATCAGAAAATGAGTTCGGGAGTCGATTACGTATGGGGAAGGATTAGCACCCACAACGCCCAAAATTGGTATCTTTGTTTATTAATTAATGTCTTTGCAATAAATTAACAAATTTGTATTTAATTTCAATTTAGGATCCCGTAAAATAGTAAGGATATTATTTTATACCAACAAATCATTTAAAATACTTTCCTAATCAGTTAAGAAAATATTTTATGACTTATTGTATAAAATAATATAACCCAATTACATATAATAATTTTAATGATTTAATCAAGAAAATATAAAAATTAAGGTTACTATTATAACTACTTAATATGCAAAGTACTATAGTTGTAAATAATCCTCTAATAATATGAAAATATTAAAAATATTAAAATTAAGGGAATAAAATACATATTTCAAGAAAATAAATAAAAAATGAAGTATTATAATTAATTAAAATAAAAAACGCAAGTTTATTAAAATATGTGTGGACAAAACTTAGTGGACATGAAACATCCACAATTATAGTGTTCCACTTTCTAATTTTTATTATTGCTTTTAATAATTGTATTACTTTTGTGTCTTTTTTATTTTTAATTATTCATTATTTTATTTTATTTTAAATACTAGTATATATTATTAAGATATATATGTGACTAAAATAGAAAAATAATAAATAAGTACTAGATTTAAAATATTTAAACATAAAAAGTAATAATAGAAATAAAAAAATTGCAATTAAATAATAACCAAAATAATAATATAGGATTAAATTAAAATATATATAAATTATTTGTCAATATTCGAAATATTATAAAATATATATATTAAAAGTGTAAATAATCCTAAAATATTATTTAAATATATGTAAATATACGGCAGTGACTAAAATAAAAATAAATAAAATGTGAAGACAAAATTAAAAGATATAGAAACCTGATTTCGGTGACTATAATAGAAGATTACAGAATACAGGGACCATGAACGTGATTTATCAATCTTGAAATTGCACACACACTCCCTCCCCAAAACGATGTAATTTTGATAAGTGTATAAATACCGCAAATTTAGCTCAAACTGGCAAATTCTTCTCATTTTCTCAATTTTGCTTCTCTCTTTCTCTCTAAATTCCCTCACCATAGGAGGCTCCGATCACCGGCTGACCACCGGTCGGTCACTATTTCGACAACCGTTGGTTACTATTCACGTCACCGGTTACTATTTCGGTCACTATTCACTGTCGAAAAAAAATCAAAATAGCTCAAAACGTAGATCTATAAACCCTTTACCCGAATCCAAGCTTCTTTTTCACTAAAAAACTTCAAAACGGCCTAGATCTAATATTTTACCTCCGATAAAATAACTTTTCCGACGACGTTTGGGCTTTGACGAAGGTAAGATCTCCTCTCCTTTCTTCTCCTTTCGGTTTGTTTGTTGCTCGTTGGTGTTGCTTACTCTTTTCCCGTTCTTGCCGTTGTGTTCTCCCTTTTTTTCTTTGCAGGATCGACTTTTTATAGGTCTTGGAAGGCCTCAGATAACCGTTCATTTTGGTGAGTCACCAGATCTACGATGGTGACTAACCATAGGGAGTGAGATGTGCGGCTCTCCTTGCATCTTCTGGATCATTCTGTTAGAGGCGGCAGCGTCATGGCAGTCACTGGTTGGGGCACCTGGAGGCGACGACCAAAATATCTTTAGGGTTGGTGAACCTTAGAGTTTCTGCTAGATTAGATCTGGATCGTTGGATCTCTCCAGATCCAACGGTTGTAGATGCTGGCGGCTAAGATGAGATGTAAAAACCCTAATCGGGTTTTGGGCTTCTTGAGTTTGAACCGGGTCTGAGCCTGAATCGAGTTGATTTTTTAAAATGGGCATTCGTGTTGTATTATTTGTAATAATAATATAATTATTATAATGATAATAGTATATAAAAATACGAGACGAAAATGACTGTCGACATTATTAATTTAATAATTTAATATTATTAATTTGCTATCATATTTGAAATGTATTATTGTTCTATATTTTTTATATTGGAAATTAATATATATTAGATTCACCCCAATATGATCATAAAAGAAAGAGAAATATGAAAGAGGGTGGTTTTGTGGGGTTGAAGAGATATGATGATTGAGTGAGTGCACGTGTGGTTACTTGTGTCCATAGCCCACGTGCATTTGTTTTTATTCACTCAAAAAATTGATTGATTTTTGTCTTTCTATTTTGCGTAAATTACTCTCAAGGTCACTTAATCATGGATTTGGTAACAATCAGATCACCTTTTTCTTCTAAAAGTTATAAATAAATCACTTAACTAAAATTTGTTACAAACATATCATTCTGACACTAAATATTGGATGAAATAGTTATGTGGTTTGATATAATAATAGTTTTAGTCCTTAACTTTATATAAAATATTATTTTGATATTATTTTAAAATAATTCAATAAATTTAACCATTCGTATTATTTAATTCATCATTTTAGTCTTTATTTTTCTCCTATATTACTTGTTATTCTCTTATAAATATTATATTATTTCTTTATTAATTTCCTGACTTAACAATAATTTAACACCAACTTGTTTATGACAAAATTTCACTATCCAACTACTTTTTTATTTGATGGACTTGTTTAATTTGATAATATAAAAATATTAAAGTTATGACAATTTTAAATATTGAATGATTAAATTTATTAAATTATTTCAAATTATGATAAATTGATAAAACATAGAGCGCGACAACCCGGGAGCGGGAGACATATCACGACCTACAGGCAACAACGACGAGTATAATTTTAGGACTAAAATAATTATTATATCGGATCACATTAAATGTTATTTCAATTTTAATGATAAAATAACTTGTTATTCTCTTATAAATATTATATTATTTCCTTATTATTTTCACATAACAATAATTTAACTGCAACTTGTTTATGTTCATTATCCAATTATTTTTTTGATTTGATCGACTTGTTTGATTTGACAATAAAGTGATGACAATTTTAAATATTGAATGATTAAGTTTATTAAATTATTTCAAATTATGATAAACTGATAAAACATATAGTATAGTTTTAGGACTAAAATAATTATTATACCATATCACATTAAATATTATTTCAATTTTAACGATAAAATAACTTGTTTGCAATAATATTTTAATAAAATGAAATATTTATAATTTTTAGAAAAAACGACTTTATTGCTAAACCTATAATTAACTGGCCTTGGATGTAGTTTAACCTTTTGTTTTTTTGTATCTCTCAGTCTCTCGCCTATTTCTCTCTGTCATTTTGCTAACATAATAGTCACCCTCTAATTGGTCCCATCTTCTTGTCATTTTACTTCTATTTCAGTCGTATTTTTATAACTTTAATAATTTATGTATTCATATTACATTATTATAATATAAAAATAGATGTAAATTGAGCTAATATATTTAAATGTTTATTTAAGTTGTTTATCTTTATTTTTTCGTAATTTTTTAGGTCATAAGTTATTGATTCACGTCCACTGTATGCATTTCTTTTTCTTCCCTCAAAAATTTTTCTCCCCTTTACTAATAGAGAAGATTATGATTAGATTTAAAATTTATCAAAAAAAAATATAAATTGAAACATGTTTAAATATATATTATTTTTAGGTACAAATTGAATAGTTGAACTATTATATAAAAATATTATTTTATATTTTATAAGTATATTATTTTATAATTCTTTTTTAAGAAAACCAAGAGTCAATTAATAATTTTCTCAAGTATTGGAGAGGGTCATAGCCCGCTCCGCCTCCTAGTTAATTGTTTCGATATTATTTATTGGCTGGATTACAATTTTAAATATGAAGTAATATTTTAGTATTTCAAGATTCTTTTAATAATAAAACAAACTTTATGCTTGAAATTCCCTTTTTACAAATTAATGGGAACCAATCCATAATCAGCAGTACAATTGAAATGAAGAAAATTTCCTAGAGAGTGTAAGATGGGGATGTATGAGGTATGATAACCTTAATATATGGTTAAGGAAAGATACTACAAAAAATATTATTATTATTTTTAACATTTTTAGTAAAACGCTACCTAAAATATTATTTTTTATATTGGAAATGTTAATATTAAGCGCTACTTAAAATGTTTAATATTTCAGGTAAAACTCTACCTAAAACATTATTTTTTCTATCGAAAATGTTAATATTGGGTTCTACCGAAAATTAATTAGCAAAAATAACATTTTCTTTTCGGTAAAATAAATAATATTTTAAGTAGTGCTTTACCAGAAATATTAAAAAAATTAACATTTTCGATAGGACCTGACACTGTACATGAAACAAAAATCATTTGAGAATGTAGGAAAATTTCCTCCAATTAGGAATGCATGCTCTAACCAAAATTATTGATTTAATAATTCCGTATTGGAGGTAGGGGTGTAAACGAGCTGAGTCGAGTTCGAATATTGTCGAGCTCGACTCAAACTCGAAAACTTTAAATGTAAACTCAACTCGACTTGAAAACTCGCGAGCTTAAATTTTTCAAGCTCGACTCGAACTCGAAATATAATATTGAAACTCGATTCGAACTCGAAAAAGCTCAACTCAAAAAAAATTCAAGAGCTCGATTGAAGCTCGTTTTTGAGCTCGATTCAAGCTCGTTTTTAGCTCAATTCAAGCTCGAAGGGTTTTATTTTAATTTGCTTAAACCCTTCCCGTTTTATACACTTCACTTTACCCCTTATTCCCCAAAACCACCGATGTGGGATATAACTCACATGATCAACTCAAGGATCCTGGACTTCTTCTTACACCATCCCGAAAACTCACAAACCCCTTTTTCATTGTATTTTATGTTCATCTTCTTGTCCTATGCTTGAGCAATATCTTGGTCTTTACGTTCAACTTTATGTCATATGTCCATTGAACTTTGCTAGCTGTTTTTGATGTTTGCAGGGGTGGATTTCAAAATCAAGATGGTCACAATTGGTGGGAAAAGATTGAAGCTTACAATCTGGACACAGGTAATTGATGGATATAGCCAACGGTTTGCAACTACTTGTTCTTACTAGACCTATATTTTTCCCGTGTTTCTCCTTTGTATCATGTTCGTTGCACGACTATTTTACATGCGAGAGGCTCGTAGTTGATGCTGCTGCTGCACTCATCTTGAGTCTTGATTCAGAAAAGAAAAGTGGGGTTTGAAATTGTTTCATCCTTGTTGGAAACAGCAGGAAGGTTGAAGAATGTTTTTGAGTGTTAACTTTTGGTTTTTATTTTATACTAGATTTCAATCACTCTAGAGTTTTAGTACTGGAGTAGTAGCAAATCACAGAAGTTGTCAAGATTTCGACATTTTTGAGTATCTCAAAGATGTGTCAGTTTGATCTTTGAATCAAAATGATTAGGAGTAGTAGTATTTAGGGGATGCTATACTCTTTCTCATATGTTTTAAACATCATTCGAGGACAAATGAACTTTTTAAGCATCATTTTTCTGTTTAGTCATTAGTGAAGTCAAACATGATTGCAGGGGTACATGAGCAATGGTAAGCGTAAGTTTATGTCGTATATACCGGTTTTAACCATACAAAACACCTTACATATAAACTTAAATTTCTAGCATCACTGTTTTGGAAGTATCGACTAAATTTGTTAACAAGTTCATAATAGCAGAAGCTTAACCTTAAGCATGGATATGCCCCCTACGTGCTTTACATTAGGGGTTTAGTTTAGTTTAGTTTAGGGAATGTAAGATTATCTTTGAGAATAAGATTATTGGAATGTAATATTACTCTAAGAATGTTGTACAAAGATTTAATTAAAAAGTTTATAAAATATTGGGGACTTAAAGAAAAATTTACAAAACAAATGTTACTTTTAATGGGAGACTGTTGAGCACATTTTTAACGCTCACCCAACCACTAATTTTTTTAACCTCGAAACCCTTGATATTTATTATATTTGAACTCGAAACTTTAAAATATAACAACAATTTAAAATTTTAGTTATTATAAATATTATCTTTAGAAATATATTAAATATTTTTCATTAGATAAATAATTTTTTATTAATTTAAAATAAATATAAGAAAATTTATTCAAAAATAGTTTTTAACCATTTTCAATTCAAGAATATTTATTCATCAATAATGTATTTTAATATATTTTTAATAATGTAATTTTAAAAAATCAAAAATTATAATATAACATTTTTTTTTCGAGCTGCTCACGAGCTTTTCGAGTCGAGTATCGAGTAGCTCGTTTCGGCTCGTTAAGAACTCGAGTCGAGTTCGAGCTCGAGTCGAGTCCATTCGATCCGAGTATTTATCGAGCCAAGATCGAGTCGATCTCGAGTAACTCACGATCTGTCTCGTCTCATTTACAGCCTTATTTGGAGGAACATCAATCTTTCATTTAATATCGATTAGTCATGTCATGGTTCCCTTTTTTCATTAATAAATAAAAAACAATTATTATATTTAAGGCAAAAGAATAAATTTTGTCCCTGAAATAAATCTAATTTATCACTTTCACATTTATCGTATTTTCACATTAATTTAGCTTTCGAAGTTGTTTAATTGTATCATTCTATACCTTACTCTAACTTAAAACCCTAAACCCTAAATCATAACCACATTACCTCTAAACCATAAACTTTAAACTCTAAACACTAACTTATGATCTATAATTTGGGGTTTTAAGTTAGGGATATAATATAAAATGATGCAATTGAGCAATTTTGAGGGATAAATTGATGCAAAAATACGATAAGGACGAAAGTGATAAATTTAGTCTACTACAGGGGTAAAGGTGAACCTTAAGCTTATATTTTAATAATAATGTTATTATCACTTCAAATCATTCCTTAATCCTAGTTACCTGATTTCCATGTCAAATCATTTCCAGTCATTCTATAATATGATGCTTAACCCATGGTTATACAAATTCACTAGGATATATATTATAAAAAATAAAATTTACAATTACAAGTTATATAATATGAATTTATGTCTCCTTTTTATAAAATTTATTAATTACTTCTTATTCTTAAAGTTAAAAGTTAATACATGCTTGAACTTACATTCTCCTAGTGGCTACAAAAACAATAATATCAATTGAATTAAAATTCATTCGATGAATATAATGTCTTAAAAGGCATAAAAGTTAGGTGAAGTACTACAATGGAGTAAAGTAAAGCTGCAAAGTGAGAAAAAGAGAGTATAATTTGGAATTTTTAGTGGGTACGATTGTACCTGAACACTCCATTCGATTCATCCCTGTCGATAGAGTGAAAAATGAACCATTGGTGACATATAGTGATTCTTTTTAAGGTAATAGATGAAGGGGATGAAGATAAAGAAAAGGGTATTAGGGTTTTAGCCCCAAAAGGTGTGTGCTTCCAACCAACATTATATAAAAGATTCTGAAGCTTTTGGTAGGCTCACACAGCCACCCTTCCCATGTGTTGAAAGGGGTCCCCCCATTTCAAATTTGTTGTTTTGATGCTAAAGTGCCTGTCTTTGCTGTTGTTTCTTTCATTAATCCCTCCCTGTTGTTTTCATATTTTAGTCCAAATTAGGTAACCTATATGTTGAAAAGCATGTGATCTGGTGGCCACAATGAGGGATCAAAGCGTTACTACGTGAGGCTAACCCTTTCGTCTCCGAAACAATGCCCATTTAAATTACGGTTGCAGTCACGTTTTCGATTGTATTGTGTTTATCGCGATTGCGAACATAGCATACATTATTGCGGTGATTGTGGGTATTGTGGTCATGCAATAACAGTTTCGGACGATACCGCACCACTATATAGTGGGCTCTATTGCGATAGCGGACCACTGTTTAAATCCATGGCCCCAACTGCACGTTGCCCCCTCGTGGATTTTTCGTATCGGACTCGTCCTTGCAGCCTGTTGCACACAATTTTGACAAGTACCTCAGAGTTTAAGTCACCCCTTAATTTCTTTTATGAGAAACAGATATATATGAAAAATGCTTTATCATTCATATTCATCTTTATTATTATTATTGCCCAATGCCCTTGTGTTTGTGTATAAATGTTGGTTTGTTTTCCCAACTGTCACCCTTTTGGAATCTATTTTCCCTCTCACATTGCAGCTTTTCAAAGCATGAAAATGGATGATTCTTGTGTTGACTTCATTACATAATCCAATTATTAACTTCAAAAGACTTGTGCCACTTCTTCTATTTTTCTTGAAAACTTTGTGCTGCAAATTTCAAATTGGATGGTCAAATTGCCTATTCTACCTTCCAATTCAATTCTTTCTCCACAATTAGTGGGCTTCGAGTTTCTTAACGAACTAAAAAAATTAGGAAGACGATGCTTAATTTCATTAATTTTAAAACCGAAAACACCCTAAAAGTAATTAAACCAAAATAGTGAAGAAATCAAAGTTTAATTTTATTGGTTTTAAACTTACTAGGAGCTTAAGGTGTAATTAAACCCTATAAAACCGAAAGGATTAATGATCAATCAGATATAAGATGAATGATTTTTTTTATAAAATTGATTGGTGACATGTCAAAGCATGTAAAGCAAGCCCTAAAGAAAGTAGATACATATCCATATTTCATCTATTATTGAAATGGACAAAGGAAAGATGTGATGGCCTACTAGTTCCGGCCAAAATGACAGGCCATTGATGCTCATTGCCACCATGCCTGCAAAGAGTTGAAGGTATAATTATCAAACCATTCTTTGTATTTCTTATTTCCTTAATTTAAACAGCATTTTAATCACACCCTAATTAGCTAATCTTTTTAGCCCCTTTCTCATGCAATGCACCATGGTATAGCCCTCATTGTAGATTTGAACTAATACTTGATTGGATATCACGTTTAAATTAAAGAATCTTATCTATTTAGATTCCATTTTATATAATTTAGGGTTGAGGTTTAGAGTTATATAACTTAAATGAAGTTATAAAATTTTAATGGTAATGGATTAAAGTTAGGACAAAGACAGACCTAGTCGAACTTATAAAATCTTAAAGAATAAAAATATATTATCAGCATCAATTTTTAAAATGACTCGTGTTTGTGTTAAAAAGTAAAATACAATCAAGAAGGGTTACTGGTTTAAGTACAGAAATGCACATGCATACAACAGCGCAAGTGATCGAATAAGCAACTGCACATTCACTGGGAATGTCTCAGGAAAGGCGGGTTAATATACGGCTAATATACAGCATTACCGGATACATTAAAATGTATTTAATAAATTCGGTTTAGCGGTACCTATTATGTTGACAACTAATAATGTTTTAGGTAGAAAATATGAAAAACTATTAAAAAATTTGGTAACCGGTAAACTTTGGTTATCGGTAAGTATCTATCCTTTTTATAAAAGTGTCCATACGTTTAACATATCAAGTAAATTTTACCGGTTTTGTCATAATGAATCTGGTTTTGTCATATTTTTACCTGTTATATTGTAAATTATCTATCCTTTTTATAAAAGTGTCCATACTTATTTCACTGTGAAAATATATTTATTATTATCTTTAGTTAATATTGTTAAATTTAAAATCTAAATAATATTTTATAAAATATCAAAACAATCAAATAATTTTTTGTGTAAATGAAATTATTAAATTAATATTGTAGGTGGAAAACATGAAACACTATTAAAAAAATTGAAACATAAATTACATAACTTTCAAAAAAGTATATATCATTTTTATAAAAGTGTCCATACTTATTTCACTGTTGAAAACATATTTATTATTATATTTGGTTAATATTGTTAAATTTAAATGCTAAATAATATTTTATAAAATATCAAAACAATCAAATAAAATTTTGTGTAAATTAAATTATTAAATTAATATTGTAGGTGGAAAACATGAAACACTATTAAATAAATTGAAACATAAATTACATAACTTTAAAAGCAGTTTTAAATCCTAAAAAGTGTCGATACTTTTAAAAAATATATCGATCCAAAACGATATACCAGGTAAAATATGATAAAACCGGTAACAAAATGATAAAACCGGTAAATTTAAAAGTGTCGATACGTTATATAAGGATCGACACTTTGTGAATTTAAAAGAGAAGCAGTTATAGCGCCTATAATGTGTCGATACTTTAAAAAATATATCGATCCACAACGATATAACAGGTAAAATATGATAAAACCGGTATCAAAATGATAAAACCGGTAAAATGATACCGGATATATTGAAAGTGTCGATACTTTCGTAAGTACGTGTAATAAATTATCGACACTTTCAAAGAAATAGGTAATTATCCTTTCGAAAGTATCGACACCTGACATAAAAGTATCGACACTTTTGTATTTGTATCGATTAAATATAAATAACATATCCGATGAAAATATAAAGGCCATAGCTAAATATCCTCTGAAAAAAGATAGAACGGACGAGTTTTTGAAATCGAAGAGTAATTGTTGCTGCATTTCAGAAGGCGTTTCTAAAGCGAAGTTTGTTTGTTTGTTGCTGCAGTCGAATCGAAAAGTATGTTGTCGAAACCCTAATTTTTTATTATTACAGTAATCGCGATAGGGTTTTTTATGTGTTGTTTGGGGTTTTGGAGTAAGGAAGCATTTGGGATCGATTGCAGGTGGAAATAGATATTCAAGGAAAAATATAAATGTCGATACTTTTATTAAATATTATAGGTAGAAAATGATATTATAGGTTGTATAAATGTGCCGACACATTTTGGTGTGGCCATTCAAATTCTTTTGAAGAAAACCGTTTTACCACAAGAGTAGTTATCTATATTTGTATATTGAAAAGTGTATGTAACAAAATAATTTGATTTGCGTAAACTGATATATGAAGGAAAAATGGAGTCAATGGGTTGGAAAATTGTTGGTGGAGCAGATGACTTTGAAATTGAGGCGAGACTCGAAAGCAACCAAAGGGTGGATATATGTACTTCTAGTAAGTATCAATGTCTTTTTGTTATTATTGTTGAAATGGTAATTGGATTAAAGTATCGATAAACTTTAAATTGATTACAAATTTTAAATGTTAACAGTATGGCCGAATGCAAAAGGATGAAGGGAGATGGCACACAGAGCGGTTCGGTATGTAAAATGAAATTGACATTGAGTAGTATTAGTATTTAGTGTTAATGTATTGATTAAGAAACGTTTATGTTTAATATTAGGTGAAAAAAGATGTGAGGTCCAAATGGAATTCAATGAGTGATGCTGAAAAGGAACCTTACATCACACAGTCAAGGAATGATAGTAAAGAATACAAAGAACGGAGGAAAGCACATGAAAATAAGGTATTCATTAAACTTGTAAATACGTTGATACAAAATATAAGAACTATAACATTATATATTGTTAAAAAATGTAGGAAGTGTCGACAAGATGCAGCATTAAAAGGGTGAATTTATTAATTAAACACCTTAAGGAGAAGGGTCAGTTGAATGTGCTGGGAGAAATAGGTTTTGGATCGTTGATCGGAGTAAGGGATCGACCTATTCGGAGGGAATTGTGTCGATCCTTGATGGCACAATTTGACGTCAGTCAATGTATGGCTAAGTATGGTGATTATTCATTCCCTCTGGGGGTATCGACTGCTGCAGCCGTATTGGGGGTACAAAACAAAGGCAAAAGTGTTATAGAAGTCTGTAGGAGTAAGAACTGGAAAGCACTTGCCTCCAAATATGGTTTGAATCATAAGGTGACATATACTGAAGTTGAAGAGGATATCAAAAGTGGATCTTACTTGGGGGATGAGCTGAAGGCCCGAGTTCTATTGTACCTTGTCGGTATATTTCTTTGTCCAACGGGTGATACGTCAACGAACAAGGAATATATGAAGCTCATTTGCGATGAAGGCTTGAAGGGTGAATTCAATTGGGCTGAATATATCCATTCGAGATTGATTGAATCAATTATCACCTTTAAAAAGGGCAGCCAGAGATACCTCAAAGGGTGTATAGCAATCTTAGAGGTAAATGAGTTGAATCACTTTTTTGTGTTTTTATATAAAAATATAAATTTTATTATAAATGCAGGTTGCACTGTTCGATTTTTGGTCGGGCTGTGAGGCAGTGCCGGCTTATGAAAGAACCGGAGTGGCACGCATCCGTGCATGGGGGAAGGAAGAGGTGGTTAGAGTGATGGTGAAGTTGAAGTTGGATAGAGGGAAGAAGCAAGAAATGGTAATAAATGTAATTAAATAATATTAAGAATATAATCAATGTCTTAATATTGTAATTTAATTTTGAAGGTTATTGGCAAGGATGTAGAGGAGGCAGAAGAGAAGAAAGGAGGGATGGTTGTATTGGGGGATGACGGTGAGTGGGACGACGGTGAGGGAAAACATAGTAACTTCGACATTTTGATGTCTGAATTGGCTGATATCAAAAAAATCCAATTTGAAATCATGCAAAGACAATCAAGAGTCGAAGAGAAACTTGATCTAGTCGTAGAGAAACTCGAGAGAGTCGAAGATACACTTGAGAGGCATAAGGGGGTAGTGGAAGGAAAAATAGATGGAGTGGTGAAAGAAGTAGAGGTGTTGAGGGGTGAAGTGGTGAAAGAAGTTTCGGTGTTAAGGGGTGATATTAAGATGGTGACGGGAGAAAAATTTGAGGGAGTGGTGAAGGAGGTTGTTGATTTGAGGAGTGAACTTACGGGGGTGAAGGGGGTGGTTGATAAATACTCGGATGAAGGAGCTCAATTGAAGGGTGAAATAAAAGATATGAAGAGCTATGTAGAAAAAAAGTACGATGAACTGAAAAAATATGAAGAAGAAAAGAGGGAGGAGGAAGAAGAAGAGATGGAAGAAATGAGGAGGAAGGAAGTCGATGTCATTTATACACCGGAGAGTGTTATAGCAGCAGTTTTGGATTCGGAATGTCCTGCACCCCAGAAGAAGAAGCAGAAGGTAAGTTTAATAAAAGAATACTTAATTTGATTTTTATTATGTTGTTGTGACAAAAATTTGTATGCAAAATTGTAGGTTGAAAAAGCGGACATTCCAACCGGAATTGATGACATCGAAGCTGCAATTTGTGATTATTTATGGAATAGCGAGTTAGAATCGGGGTAAGTGAAATATATTGTTTTGTGAGTGATATTTAAATATTTCATGACAAGATATTAATCCTAATGATTCATACAGATATTCTGTAATATCAATGGGAAATCAATTCGCTACTGTATACGACGTTGCAACGTTGAAGCCTACGGAATGGGTTGGCGGTGTGGTAAGTAGAAAGTAGAAAATAAATAAAACTTATTGAATATGTTCTGATTGTGTAATTAATTTTGTTAGGTTATCGATTTGCTCGCCTGGACCATATGCTACGATTCTCAAAAGTCACACCGGAGGATTGGCTACCTTCCATACCTCTTAGTGGTGAGTTAAATTAATAATATTGAAAAGTAGTGTTATAGACGGTAAATTAATAATGTTTGTTGCGTAATTACAGCAACAGGCGTTGGAAGCCAACAACAAAGAAAGTGTTGAGGGTATTTCTACCTTCTGGGGTGTCATATTGGATAACTATGTGAAATTGACCGACTGTGAGAAGGTAAGACACCATACCAATTGCAAATGATGTTTTCGGATATAGAATGTTGAATTTTGTCAAATTGGGTGTGAAATTTGTTGCAGATAATGATCACAATAAACTACCATAATTCACATTGGTATCTGTTGGTGTTGGATATGGTAGATCATGTTGTAACAATATATGATAGTATGTTTACAACTGAAGCAGCTAAACAGAGAGTGAAGGATGCTAAGAGATTGGTATGTATGTATGTATGAAAGGACATTATGTAAATTATAATGCATAATTTTTTTGGTGCATAACTTCTTCTATTTTAATGCAGATTAAAATATTAGATTCTTATAATAAGAAACACATTTGGGTTGAGTCATGTGGATCTCTAGGAAAGTATCCCTTGAAAAATTTCAAATTTGTGGAGCATAAGAAGAATAAGCAATTGAATGGGTATGAGATGTTATCACAAATAGAAAGCTTAATTTATGCAGTATTCATCATAATTGACATGTGTGGTTTTCAAATTTTGTAACAGATATGATTGCGGCATGTATGTGATGATGTGGATGGAATCGATCGGTTCTACAGGGGCAACTGGTGATTTTGTAAGTGGATAGAAAAAATTGTTTGTGGTAAAATTGTTAAAAGTCGTAGATTGAATGCTGTAGTTGACAATACTTAACGTTCTGACAATTTGAATATAGGTTGTTGGAGACTGGGATCGATCGCGAGTATTAAACGATCTCGTAAGCCACAATCAAAATGAACGAAGACAGGAGATAACAAAAGCTGCAATATTACATAAGAATAACAAAAGGATGCAATGATGTAAATGTCGAGTTAATTTTGTATAAGATTTATAATTTTGTATACGATTTATATTTTTGTATGTGAATATAATTATGAATGAGATGAGAAAAGTTAGCAGTATGTTGTTGTACATGTTTCTTATACACATTAAGGGTCATGTCGATACTTGGAAGTAAAAGGCAAATTTACAATATGGCCAACAGGGTGCACCCATAAAGTGTCGATCCATATATAAAAAAGTGTCGATCCCAAAATCATCGAACCCAAAAGTATAATGTAATATGTAATTTTTTAATCTAACCGGTACAATTATACCGGTTTTATGAGAGAATATGTCTAAATAATGTGTCGACACTAATATAGTTTGTGTCGATATTTTTTTTTCAGAATGAATTAAAAACAAGGTGCACCCATAAAGTGTCGATCCATATATAAAAAGTGTCGATCCCAAAATCATCGAACCCAAAAGTATAATGTAATATGTAATTTTTCAATCTAACCGGTACAATTATACCGGTTTTATGAGAGGATATGTCTAAATAATGTGTCGACACTAATATAGTTTGTGTCGATATTTTTTTCCCAGAATGAATGGAAAACAGGGTGCACCCATAAAGTGTCGATCCATATATAAAAAGTATCGATCCCAAAATCATCGAACCCAAAAGTATAATGTAATATGTAATTTTTCAATCTAACCGGTACAATTATACCGGTTTTATGAGAGGATATGTCTAAATAATGTGTCGACACTAATATAGTTTGTGTCGATATTTTTTCCCAGAATGAATGGAAAACAAGGTGCACCCATAAAGTGTCGATCCATATATAAAAAGTGTCGATCCCAAAATCATCGAACCCAAAGTATAATGTAATATGTAATTTTTCAATCTAACCGGTACAATTATACCGGTTTTTTGAGAGGATATGTCTAAATAATGTGTCGACACTAATATAGTTTGTGTCGATATTTTTTTCCCAGAATGAATGGAAAACAAGGTGCACCCATAAAGTGTCGATCCATATATAAAAAGTGTCGATCCCAAAATCATCGAACCCAAAAGTATAATGTAATATGTAATTTTTCAATCTAACCGGTACAATTATACCGGTTTTATGAGAGGATATGTCTAAATAATGTGTCGACACTAATAGTTTGTGTCGATATTTTTTTCCCAGAATGAATGGAAAACAAGGTGCACCCATAAAGTGTCGATCCATATATAAAAAGTGTCGATCCCAAAATCATCGAACCCAAAAGTATAATGTAATATGTAATTTTTCAATCTAACCGGTACAATTATACCGGTTTTATGAGAGAATATGTCTAAATAATGTGTCGACACTAATATAGTTTGTGTCGATATTTTTTTCCAGAATGAATGGAAACAGGGTGCACCCATAAAGTGTCGATCCATATATAAAAAGTGTCGATCCCAAAATCATCGAACCCAAAAGTATAATGTAATATGTAATTTTTCAATCTAACCGGTACAATTATACCGGTTTTATGAGAGAATATGTCTAAATAATGTGTCGACACTAATATAGTTTGTGTCGATATTTTTTCCCCAGAATGAATGGAAAACAAGGTGCACCCATAAAGTGTCGATCCATATATAAAAAGTGTCGATCCCAAAATCATCGAACCCAAAAGTATAATGTAATATGTAATTTTTCAATCTAACCGGTACAATTATACCGGTTTTATGAGAGAATATGTCTAAATAATGTGTCGACACTAATATAGTTTGTGTCGATATTTTTTTCCCAGAATGAATGGAAAACAAGGTGCACCCATAAAGTGTCGATCCATATATAAAAGTGTCGATCCCAAAATCATCGAACCCAAAAGTATAATGTAATATGTAATTTTTCAATCTAACCGGTACAATTATACCGGTTTTATGAGAGAATATGTCTAAATAATGTGTCGACACTAATATAGTTTGTGTCGATACTAATTTAAATATCAAGTGTTTTCCACCGTTTATATAGTACTCTTAATCGAGAAACCCTAAACATAAATGCAAGCAGGCAGATCTTCCTCTTTCTTCCTTCTACCGTTATCATAAGTGACGATCAGATATTCAGGTAAATTTATCGATATTTTATGGGTTTGATTGATTTCTATATTGGAGTTTTTATCCTGAATGTGTTTGTGTTCCATTGTAATAGGGGTAGCATCCAACCAAAATGGCTCCAAAACGTCAGCGTCAGAAGCGAGGTCTTTCTCAAAGCTCTTCTCAACCCAGTTCTTCTCAACCACCTCCTTCTGTAACAAACGATTCTTCTGAGGAAATCAGGTCCTTCGAAACTCTGAACTTTAGATCCGACATGGAGAAACAAAGATGGCAGACGAGTTTTAAAGTAAGGAAGATTCGTCCCGAACGTGTCATTGACCTGGGTTTCTTGTTTGATGATAAATATGCATTTAGTTTTAAATCCACATTTACATCTTGGGGTTGGCTTGAATTCCTTGGTGTAGAACCAAGATATTATCCCAACCTAGTTAGAGTCTTCTACAACAATGCTTCCTTACAGCACGAGCCTAATAAGACTAATATAATAGGAATTAATACACATGTCATGGGGAAGGATATATATATATCTCCAGAAACTATTGCGGAGGGTTTAGGTGTAGCGAATACAGGGGATTCAGATGAAAATGGTGTAGATTGGTCTACAATTAAACGGGTTACTAGAAATAGCCCAATTCACCTCGATGTAGAGTCGAGAGTGTTTCACAAAATGCTCACATGGTATATCCGGCCTAGTGGGGGAAAACATTCAACGCTTCGAGACAGCGATTATTGGTGGATAGCAAAGTATAAATCCAAAACGGCTCCAAACATTGCAAAACTCATATTTAATACAATTGTATATATGGTCACAAAGGGAGCAACAATTTCAACTACACTACCATATGGATGTGTCATCACCCATCTGTTGAAGAAGAAGGAAGTTGATTTTTCGCATGACGCCCCTGTTCGATTAACCCGCAAGATTGACATGGTATTTATTAAAAAAGCGGGATATGATTTTGTTGAAAAACTCGGTTGGAAGCGTGTCAAGGAGGTCGGATTAGATCAAGAGAGGGAGGAAATGGACCCCGTTGGCCATGAAGAAGAGCAACCAAGTGGAGACGCAATGATGGAAGAAGCAACAGTTGCAGAGGATGTCACAATTAAGACCGTGATGGAATACATGGTCAATTTTCGGGAGCATATTGATTCCCTTGTGAGTGGAATGCGATCCGATATTTCATCATTGCAACGTGAAGTCTCCATGTTGCGTAACGAATTACGTCAACGACATCAAACGAGTTAGGTAATTCATTATCTATGTTTCTTAACATTTACACGTTCTGAACTTTATTTTATTTTCTTTTAACAGATGTGGACAACCAAGCGGTCGCAGAAGATGAAGCTGACGATGAAGATGACGATGATGATGATGATGACGATGAAGCTGGCGATGAAGATGATGACGATGATGATGATGATGATGAAGATGATGATCCAAACAAGTATATCGTGTCTGCAACGCCGCCTTCAAGAAAACTTTTAATTTTTGATCTCAATGGTGTCCTTGCCTACATCCCAAGACTGCCGGCAGGTTTTAATTCTATTCTTTTGTATCCATTATTTTAACATATAAGCGTAGAACTTTAATCTCATTTTCTTCATGTTGTAGATGTTGTCCTCAGAAGAGGATTATTTGAATTTATGCAATTTTGTGTCGACAATTTTGTTGTTGCCCTTTGGTCTTCAAAGATGAGGTTAGAACATGTTTGAGGCAATTGAATTACTGTAGTCAAAATCGTTAATATACATTTGAATGTTAACATTCAAACTTGATTACAATCTCAGGCATAACGTCGACCGTGTACTTGAGAAACTACCTGTATTTTCCGAGCATTTTCTATTCGTGTGGGTAAGATGAATGTCATTACAGTTTGCTGACTTTTCGTTGTCTATGATTCCTACATATTATGTTCGACTGTTTGTGAACAGGATCAAAAAAAATGCAAAACATACGATTCTGTTACCTACTGTAAAGATCTCAATGATGTTTGGAACGCGTGTCCAGATTTTAACGAGCTAAATACACTTTTGGTCGATGATTCAGCGGAAAAAATGATTTATAATCCGGTAAGTTGCATTTATGCAATATGTTTCTGATCAGTTGAACAGGTGTTCAGACATTGATTATTTTAACAACTTATGTGTTTATATAGAAATACAATTACATATGTCCACATACCTTTGACGCTGCTTCCCATTCGAACGACAAAGCTCTAGGTATGACACAAATTTATTCATGCTTATGCGAATTTAATTTATTGTTAGTAAAATTGCACCTCATTAGTTTGATAATTGAAATTATTTATGTATGTCCTCAGAAAAAGGCGGAAACATACGAGAGTATTTGGAAAATTTGTTGAAGGCCTCTAATGTTCCGGACTTCGTTAGAAACAACCCTTTTTCATCGGATTAATTTTGTTTGTCGGTACATTATTTGAACATTCTTGTGTATTTAAATTTTGGTGTGATTATATTGTATGTATATTTTCATTAATTATTCCATATTTGCTTCTATGTGTACATATACATTTGAGTGTCTATACTTTTTTAATATATTGTAAAGTATCTATCCTTTTTATAAAAGTGTCTATACTTTTTTCACTGTGGAAAACATTAATTTAAGGTTATCTTTTGAGTGAGTTTTAAGATATTAATTTAGTAATTATAGGCGTCTAATGATTAATTTTTTACGTTACGGTATATATTATTGTTAAATTAAAAATTCTTAATATTATTTTATAAAATATCAAAACAATCAACTAATTTTTTGTGCAAATGAAATTATTAAATTAATATTGTAGGTGGAAAACATGAAACATACTTAAAAAATATTGAAACATAAATTACATATCTTTAAAAAAAGTATGATCCTTTTTATAAAAAGTATGGACACTTTCAACATATTATAATAAAATAGGTAAATTTGCAATATAACCGGTATAAATATACCGGTCTTATGCGCGAATAGGTCTACAACCTATATCGACACTTTTTAATATTGTGTCGGTACTTTATGTCCATATTGGAAGAAAAATGTGTCGATACGATTTAAAAAGTGTCGACATTTTACACATCGGAACCCATAATTATAATGTAATAGATAATTTTGTAATATAACCGGTATAAATATACCGGTTTTATGAGCGAATAGGTCTACAACCTATATCGACACTTTATAATATTGTGTCGGTACTTTATGTCCATATTGGAATAAAAATGTGTCGATACCATTTAAAAAAGTGTCGGTAATTTGAAGTAACGTGGTTTTTCTTCCTTCATTCAAAATATTTATATGTACATACAATAGGAGTGATGTTGATACTTACGATATATTATATGGAGATCGTTGTCATTCCATTCCGTCTTCGAAAAAATCAGTTGATGTAGGCTGTGTGCTTGTACTCAAACTAAGCTTGACTTGAGGACATGTTAGTTTGTTATGCCCCTCACCGTTGCAGTACCCACATCGCCTAATTTTCTTCTCGACCTTGTTCTTCGGCACTTCTTTTCGCTTGCGTTGTTTTCGTTGAGGGTCACGAACATTGTTTACTACAATGCTCTGGTTGACTGAATGATTCAAACCAAACGAGTTTTCTAATTCTTCTATTAGTTTTTTCATCTCATCTCTTGCGGTTTTGAAAGACTCGTCTGTCTTTGATGCAATGTAGCATAACCTACTTGACGTTGAACGTAGAGCAGCGAACCTTGCCATTTGCATCACTTCTGGAGACACATTCAAATCAACATAGCTGGGTGCAGAAGCCTTCGCATCATTAGTCCACCTACTTTGAATCAAAGTCCCGGGCAAATATGTGTAGTCCAATTGCTTCAAAATGTGAAGTTGATGGCGGCACGGAAGTCCAACGGTCTCGAATTTTTTGCAGGAGCAAATTAGAGTTTTCGTACGAGAATCAAAACTAATTTCAAATTTCCTATTTTTTTCTGCGTACTTTGACAAAATATAATGTTGACATTCATCTGATAAGGACTTAATCTCTGCCTCAATCCGGTACAATGTCTCCCGTATAAGTTCATCTTGGAACACACGAAAAGATTCGCGGGTAAAAATCGCAGCGGCATGGCTTTCAAGGTCGACCAGTTTTGTGATCTGGAAGGGCTTCGTATGGGAACTTAAGTAATCCGCTTTCAACTCGTTCATACGCATTCTACTAATTCCATCTTCAATTGCACGAACAACATCTAAATATGTCTTCTTGTGTTTCAGTGCAATAGCTAGTGAAGCATTCATAGACTCGCACCTTTGTGTTGAGCGAATATTGGCAAAGAAATGACCGGTTAGATATGCTTGTGCCCATAAGTGTCGTGTATTTCCCTTCTCAATCACCCATGGATGCTTTTGGACGTTGAATTCTGAAACAATCGAACGCCATTGAATATCAAATTCCTTGGTTGTCCACCAGGAAGCCATGCATTTTGAGAATGCTGCTGTAAACTTTGGGTCACCAATGTTAGCTTGTGCATTGCGAGAAAGATGCCAAGAACATAATCTGTGCTTAGCATAAGGGATAACAGATTTGATAGCCCTCTGCATTGCCCTATCCCCATCGGTTACAACAGAAATAGGTGATTTATTCATCATGGCTTCTAAAAAATTCTGTAGCACCCACTCGAAAGATTGAGACGTTTCGTCAGCGATTATGGCAGTGGCAAACACAATTGTGTTATAGTGATGATTGACACCAACAATAGGCATAATTGGTCGACCATACAAATTATCTTTGTACGTTGTGTCGAACGCAATTACATCACCGAAGCATGTGTAATCCGATCTCGATGTAGAATCCGACCAAATAAGATTATACAATGCCCCCGATTCGTCTACCGAGTATGTCATAAAAAACCCGGGATCATCATGTTTCTTATAATCAAAGTAGGCAATAAGCGCATTCACATCCCCATCGACGATTTCCTTTGCTTTACCTCTTTGAAGTGCATTGTAGAGGTCTTTATGTGTAAATCCAACATTATGATAGCCCCCTGCCTGCTGCGTTAAATAGTTCATTACTTGTGACGTGCCAACACCGACCTCTTTCAATGTTGTTGCCTCATCGATATCAGCCTTACTTACAGCTCGATTAGAACGCATAAATGGTGTCATAGCAGATGTGCACAATGCATGATTATGTTTCTGATCAGACTTACTTATAACCCACTGATCGTTTGTATTTGTTGCTGTAACTACGACTCTAGCCTTACATCCTGTTCTTGTGACTGGCGTATGAGCACGTTGACGATCAACAGTATTGACTTTTGATACTCGAAACCCTTCTTTGGAACAACAAAATTCTTGTGTCTTCACATTCCCTTCCACGTCAAGCCGTGTTGTTCCCTTACGTGCACTAAACCCATGTTCCCGTGCGAATCCCTTGTAAAAGTGCCAAGCTTGATCACGTGAACAGAAGAGCTGACCAACCAATCTGTCAGATTCATCAACATTATGTACTTCATGGCATTCCTCGGTTGGCTTAACATTGTCTACATCAGTATTATCCATGGCAAAAATTTTGTTGTGCAAGTTCAGTGCTCCAGGAGTTGATGGATATGTAAACGAAGGTTCATTTTGAACATGTTTCTGTCGTGCTGCTTTCAATAGGATGTGGCATTGGTAGTGGTAGTTAAAGGGTGGGTACAACATTAAATTCGCAGTACATATTTAGGTATGTACAATAACTACAAGTATATTATCATTTTAAATTCGCAGTGCACTGTTAAAAAATTGAAACATAAATTACATAAGTTTTAAAAAAGTATCGATCCTTTTTATAAAAAGTATGGACACTTTCAATATAATAGGTAAACATATGATGTAATAGGTAGCCCTTATATAATGTAATAGGTATCGTTTATATAATGTAATAGGTAGTGGTTATATTGTAAAGTGTCTATCCTTTTTATAAAAGTGTCCATACTTTTTTCACTGTGGAAAACATTAATTTAAGGTTATCTTTTGAGTGAGTTTTAAGATATTAATTTAGTAATTATAGGCGTCTAATGATTTATTTTTTACGTTACGGTATATTATTATTAAATTAAAAATTCTAAATAATATTTTATAAAATATAAAAACAATCAAATAATTTTTTGTGCAAATGAAATTATTAAATCAATATTGTAGGTGGAAAACATGAAACACTGTTAAAAAAATTGAAACATAAATTACATAACTTTTAAAAAAAGTATCGATCCTTTTTATAAAAAGTATGGACACTTTCAATATAATAGGTAAACATATGATGTAATAGGTAGCCCTTATATAATGTAATAGGTATCGTTTATATAATGTAATAGGTAGTGGTTATATTGTAAAGTGTCTATCCTTTTTATAAAAGTGTCCATACTTTTTTCACTGTGGAAAACATTAATTTAAGGTTATCTTTTGAGTGAGTTTTAAGATATTAATTTAGTAATTATAGGCGTATAATGATTTATTTTTTACGTTACGATATATATTATTATTAAATTAAAAATTCTAAATATTATTTTATAAAATATCAAAACAATCAAATAATTTTTTGTGCAAATGAAATTATTAAATCAAATAATTCAAATTGAAAATTAAACAACAAATCAATTAAACATTGTTGTGGGTACATTAATTGAACATTGTTATGGGTACATTATTTGGATTAATTTCGTTGAGATGGGTTATGTATAACAAAACAATCTATCTCGCATGTGAGTACTTTATTCCAACCATGTGACAAGTGTGACAACTCCATCAACTCACAACTCAGCTTTGAACTCAATCAATATTGTCTTTTAGCTTGATGGTTCATAAAGCATGTTACTTGAACAGTATGAATCAATTATGCAATTTTCATGTTCAATTTAACAATGCATTTCAAATTCATTTCATATGTAATTGGAGTTTGAATTTAAATTTCAATTTGAGTTTGAATTTCAATATATATTTCGGCTCCACTATAAATATTAGCCCAAGCCAATATGCATGTTATCATTGATTATTCCTAATTTCCATTGTTTTTTTCCAACGTATAAACGCGAGGGAAATCCCGACCATTTTATTTTTTGGTCAACTTTAAAGCGTCAGAGACGTTTCGGGCGTATGATCTGGGTGGTATACAAGAAATGTAACAAATAGCAACTAAAATCATAAGTTGAGTACCACCCAAATCATAAGTCTGAAATACTTCCGATGCTCATCAAAATCCAAAGCTCATATGGTGCCAAGCAAAAGGAAATCAAAATCCAAATCTCATATGATGCCAAGCAAAAGGAAATCAAAATCTACAACTTGAGTTTGAACATTGATATGATATGTTCAGTTGTTATCATGTTGGGATTTTCTCGTTTTTGATTGCTTGGATAGTTGTTCTCTTGCTTCTTCAAGTGTTCTTAAGGTTATCCTTTGAGTGAGTTTTAAGATATTAATTTAGTAATTATAGGCGTCTAATGATTTATTTCTTACGTTACGATATATATTATTATTAAATTAAAAATTCTAAATATTATTTTATAAAATATAAAAACAATCAAATAATTTTTTGTGCAAATGAAATTATTAAATCAATATTGTAGGTGGAAAACATGAAACACTGTTAAAAAAATTGAAACATAAATTACATAACTTTTAAAAAAAGTATCGATCCTTTTTATAAAAAGTATGGACACTTTCAATATAATAGGTAAACATATGATGTAATAGGTAGCCCTTATATAATGTAATAGGTATCGTTTATATAATGTAATAGGTAGTGGTTATATTGTAAAGTGTCTATCCTTTTTATAAAAGTGTCCATACTTTTTTCACTGTGAAAAACATTAATTTAAGGTTATCTTTTGAGTGAGTTTTAAGATATTAATTTAGTAATTATAGGCGTCTAATGATTTATTTTTTACGTTACGATATATATTATTATTAAATTAAAAATTCTAAATATTATTTTATAAAATATCAAAACAATCAAATAATTTTTTGTGCAAATAAAATTATTAAATTAATATTGTAGGTAGAAAACATGAAACACTGTTAAAGTATCGATCCTTTTTATAAAAAGTATGGACACTTTCAATATAATATAATGTAATAGGTAAATTTGCAATGCTATCGGTATAAATATACCGGTTTACTTATAAAATAGGTAAATATAAGCGCTACCTATTACATTATATAAGCGCTACCTAGTATGTTATTGTACTTTATAATATTTCCGGTTAAATAATATAACATAACCGGTCTAAATTTTAACCGGTCACTTGTTTAACCGGTCACGCCGTATATTAGCCGTTTTTTAGGCGCCGCACCGCAGAACCACCCCACATTCACTAGCTTGAACGGCAACACAACCAGGAACTTCTCACCTTGCGTTCTAGAGGAGGATCGATTATGTCAAAAATTTCCGGCTTAAAAAACGCTAGGACATCATGCGTATCCGAATAAAAATGCAATTGCAGCCACAAGAGTAGTCAACAGACCAAGTGCGGAGACAGGCCGGTGGGAACTGGCGTTAGGCAACCAAGGATACGAGTCGGGAGGTGGCATAACACAATTATCGCCATTGAAGTAGATCCTTCTCGGGAAAGCCCAACCCTTCTCGAATGTAAAAGTTCCTTTATCCTTACGGAAAAGTAGCTCTGACTGCACGTTACCAAGCGGACCGGCTTGTATCATCTGTAGAGTAAACAAAAGTTACTCTCTAATCACCTTTCAAAATTATTGTGTTTCCTGTTTACATATAAGAGTTGCAGCTATGTATTACCACAAAAAGACATTGAGCAGAGCAGAATTCTATGTAAACGATCGTTTCACTCGTGACAAGATAAGATGCAAAAAGCACAAAACATAAGAAAAGAAAAAAGTGGCGAAGATCGAATGAACTTACTTATCGCTGTATATGGAGTTAAAGACTTGTAGTTGAAGCTGAAAATCTGAGTGAGATTGTTGAAGTTGGGGTGCTGCACAACTAAGTTCCACCGAGTATAATTCATATTGTAATTGAAATTAGTAATCGTGACCTTAACTCGCCAGTACTCCTTGTAGTTAAGCTTAACATGCCAATGAATTCGGACCGGACACATATGGCTTGTACATTGGACCAAAGGAGCCAAGTTATTCTTCCCTGGAACAACCGATGCTATATGCGGAGCTTTCGGACTGCACATTAAAAACAAAAAGCTCAAGGAAGCAATAAAGAATCGAGATGACAATCATCTCCAACACAAACATACTCCAAGCAATAATTATCATCTTTTTGGCAGAATGAACTTACTCTACACAGCTCCCCGGCTGAGAAGCATTTTGACAGCCGCAAGCACTATGAGGGCAAGGTACTATGGTTTCGTTATAGAAGGATGAGAGAGACACACAACAACTAGGTGTTTTCTGAGCTAGAAATTGCGAATACGTGCATGTAACATTCCATGTCACTGTCATGAAGCAGTGTCGATTACAACCATCTAGCATTCTATATGAAAGAAAATGAATAACTACATAGCATTCTAGATCTGAATCAAATAACTTACTCAAAGCTTGCGTGACTCTTCTTTTGTCTGCGGTAACAAATTTACTGGGTTTAACAATTTTTGCTGGTCCACATGTATAACCGGGCCCTTGTGCCTTCAGAGTGAAGTTCCTAGGAACTCTAACCGTCTTATTTGTGGTTCCGGCCTGACCAACACTCACCTGGAATGAGCTAGCTGCAGTGGCTGGATCTTGCACCCACGAGTTTAGCACTCCCCCTTTACAGCAGTTTGCAGTCTGCTGATTGTAAGGCGTTCCTGGCAATAGATCCACAACTGTTGGATCCTTCTTACAGCAATGTGGAACATTCCCTTTGAATTTAGAACAATCCCCTTGTTCGGTTGTTTGCCCTCCCATCATGCTCCAAATCACCTCCTTCTTAGCCCTTTTCCAACCTAATGTCCACCCTGGTGCTTGGATATGCCGGTATTGCTGGAAGTTATAGATTGTGACAACCGCCTGCTCATTATACCGAGAATTTAATCACAATTTTCAGCCAACGGACAAGAGATGAAACATACTTGAGCCAAAATGATACCTATTCTCCAAACCATCGTTTCGTCATTGTCAAATCTTAAACAAAGCCTAGATTTTAGTTCTCCCTATTGAATGATTTTCGGTTTAGCAAATCATTCGTCACCCGAACCAAGCAATTATAGCCTTATAGGGTTCAACCTTCCCACACTAGATAGTTAAATCATCAAATTCTAACTTCTTGCATACACAAAGCTATGCATGCATAAGTAATAAGAGATGGAAGAACACTTACAACATAGCCATCAGCGGTCCAACTCATGATATCCCATTTGATTGTGATATTTCCATCTTCTGAAAATGAGTTAAAAGGGAGAATTACAACACATATATATACATTTCCAATACCTAAACCATCCATTAGGATAAAGATATACACTAGGAAACGAAGCAAAGAAACCAGTATCAGATCATCACCAGACAGAAATAGCAAAAACAAGTCCGAAAGTTGATATTTAGACTATCAATTACTCAATCTCATCATTAACTGCTGATCTTTCCCTAAACCCTCCTAGCTAAAGAATATCATTATCACAAGCTGACAAAGCAAACCTCTCTGAACAAGAGGAAAAGACAAGGTTTTGATAGAAAACCCATAGCTTAATATGGAAATATGATATACAGAGCTAAATCCCAGACAAAACCCATTTCCATAAACATGCAAAATAGACTCAAAAACCATAGAAGAAAGAGATTTCACATGATTAAAGAAACCCCATTTACCACATTCATTAAAGATTCAAAACACCATACAGGAAAGAAATATTCCAACTTCCCAAACATTTTAAACAAAGAAAGAGGAAGATTCTACAAACCTGTTGAGGTGAAAATTGAGAATGAGAACAAAAACAGAAGCAAGGCGCTGAAAGAACTTAGCTTGAAGAAAGATCTAGCAATGAACAAGAAAAGATTAGCCATTGCTTTAGGACTTCGAGAGCTTTTTTTTTTTGTTAGACTTTGGTTCAAGGTTTATGAGACGGGGAAGACCCAGATAAAGAAAGGGACAGCAAAAAAAACGGAGATGAGTAGCTGTTTTGCCCAAACGGGACATGACACGAGTCTAATCTTTGAGTTTAAGTGGTGGGACACTTTAATCCCACTGCAAAACGCTTACTTTCTTTAATTAAAATAAATTTGATATGTTTAACCATTGATTTAACATTAACAAGAATAGAATAACAATTAAAGGGAAAAAATGGCGTACCAAACACGATCCGTGAAGAAAAAGGAAGTGGAAGGAAAACGCGGTGCATGGATTATAATTGTCAATGAATGGATATTTGCTTGATTAAGACAAAAGTAGATGGATGCATTACAGTTGTTTATGATTGTGAGATAATAAACAACAGCTTGTGGTATGTTCTAGAGAAACCATCTATGTGAATGGAGTTCGACTTCCAGGTGCTTGCTTTTGATAAATGGCGTTGGTGCCACGCAATATGCTTGGTCACATGGAGATAAAGTGATTTTTTATTATAAATGGATAAACAAACCGATTAAATTATAACTTATTTGCAAAGTTATAGAAAAGAAAAAATTACATCTTAGGTTTGTAGCTTATTCATCCACTCATGTTCCCTGTTTCTTACATAACATGTCATGTTATTATGAATCCAACATCTGATTTTCCTGGTTTTATTCTGTACCTATTATAAGATACAAAAGGCTGAGATTTGCAGATTATCAGAAGAAAGAAGAAGCAAAAATTTAATCTTTGACTTTAACTGAATTTAGCTTCTAAGTGGTTTTCCAATACAGCAGAGAAGTAAAGCTCGCCCTCCAATCTAACGGTCTTTGGAACAATTTTCCACAGTAACTTTTTGTAGCAGCCTGGAAAATTCATCCAAATAGATCTTCAAATCATCTCTTTTGCAGAAGAATCTATCCACCCAAAAAAGTCCTTGTGGTCGAAGAACACGATATAAATCGAAAAGGACAAACTGAAGATCTAATCTGATCCATCCATCCAAAAATAGGGTAGAGTGTATGATATCGAGTGTGTTATCGAAGAATGGCAGTCTTGAGCCGATTGATAAGTAGAGGGGGTAAGAGGCCTATGAGTGCAATCACTTCATTAAAGGGAGCCCCTAAGTTCAAGGTAGCCGATGCAATTGTTACATCCTTTCCTTCATTAGTGCATCAAATGTGCTGGTTGTGGGGCTGAAATCGTGTCCTATCCTGATCTCTCCTGGTTTCAATCTCAGAACTTCATCTATGGTGAATTCAGCTAAAGTTGATTCATTCGTTGAGATTACCCATATTCTTTTCGAAAGATTGAAGCAGTTTGAACATTTGGAGAAGCCTCGTCTGCTTAATTTTCATTCGAAACAAGACAGGAGTAATTTTAGCACTTATAACGACTCCATAAAATGTTGACGTAGGTTGGTTGAGACCAAAGGGATGAGTTTATGGGGAGTGGCTTAGTGAAACCTGGAGGTGTTTTCAAGAAGCATCGTCTTCTTGGCAATGGATCACAACCACTGGTTATGATCTTTTGAGCAACGTCCCAGTCATCAGGGTACATCCTATAGATCTTATAATCCATAAAGCGATCTACATTTGAGGACATGCTGGCACAAGTGAGTCTTATAAATGGACTAATTGCTTTCACCCTAAGGAAGTTTTTCTTCCCAATCAGCCTATTCAGTTTCAATGGAGCGTAGTTATGAATCTCACCTGAGTTAAAAGGATGAGTATCTGATCCTTGTTCGATTTCACTTTCTCCATGGTCACTTAAGTCTTCATCTACAACGCTAACTTCGTTCATAACGGAAGAACTGCTATAATAGGAACCTGATAAGGATTCTGCAAACTTGTCCAAAGATACAACAATATGTATAAGTTGATTAGCAAACGACGCTATTGCTTTAGATTATGCACTTGCACCACGAAGCTGCTCTAGAAGAACTCCGACTTTTGTCTTCAAATCAGCGATTTGATGTCACGAACGGAGTAGAAGAGGTGAGACTCAATGATAAAAGGGGGAAAAATAAGAAATCAAGGGTTAGGGATTGTGTCAGAAGAATTGGAAAATTTTACTTACCATGCACGTATGGAGACCAAAAGTAATTACAAGGGGACTAGCATGGATCAGGTGGATTGTGAACATGCCCAAAATGAGAAGTCTAATATCAGCAATGAACATTGAGGTTGTTAGCCAAGGACAACAACTGGCAAATCCATGAATTCAATACTATTGTAAACAAATAAAACCATGTACTGCTGAGGAATTTTCCTTATGATTGATATGAATGAAATCTCAGTTTTCTTGAATCCCTTATATTCTCTTCTTTAATCTCCATTTTCCCTATTTTCTTCGATTACTCTTCCTTTATTTTCTTCAATTACTCTTCTTCTATGGCAGGGTCATAACAAATTGGTATCCAGATCCACAACTCCTGACAATGCAATGGTTGAATCCTCTGCTCTTTTTGCGATTCAAAAACAGATTAAAGACTTAAAAAAATTGATGAAGCAAAATCAGTACCTAGAGACAAGAATTGCAAGGAATAAGGGCTGTTTGGAGTAGATTCTAAGGGACTTGACAGGAAGGACAAATGATTAAGAACCACTAAGCCCTGAAATTGAGCAAATTCATAGAGAGAAAAAATGGGCCAGCTTTCACTTGGTGAGTCTTATTCTTCACTCCTAAAAAATATTATCATTGACAATAGAAGAAACATGTGATGTTTCACAAGTGTTCGATAAAATGTCAGCAAGAGTATATCATGTTGTATTCCCATCCATCACCGGTTCCATAAAGGTTGATTCACGGCTGCAGCAGAAACCACAGAAGATGACAAGGCTACTATGAGGGCTGAGTTAAATTTTGAATAGGGACATCAACTTCAAAATCAAGTGAAGATTCCAAATGCATTAAGAAAGAGAATCACCCTTTATTATGATACGGGATGGAGGGTAGACCATTATCAATTGAGGAATATTGAAGATGCAAATGTGGAAGCCAAAATGGGAAATAATTGATGGCGAACTCTGAAACAGGGTTGGTTCAAAAAACTATCGATGCATGCTTTTACCAGCACTGTCTCAATTTGCAACCTACTCATTCCCAAGCACTTACCAAGCTGGGAACATATATATGGAATGGAACATGGTTGATGCTGCTTCTTTCTGTAAGGCTACATTGGATGTCACAACAAGGTTGTCTGCTCCATTCAACAACCTTGCAGTAATCTATAAGCAACAGGGAAACTATATGGAAAGTTATAAGCAGTCACTGCTTTTTCGACCCGATTTTCCTAAAGCTACTTTTAACCTCCTACATACATTACAGTGTGTGTGCAGTTGGGAGGAACACACTAAAATGTTTACTGATGTTGAAGGAATTATCTGAAGGCACATTACTATGTCAGTTCTTTCTAGTGTACAACCTTTCCATGCCATAACATGTCCTTTTGATCCAATGCTTACCCTTGATATAATCCTTAAATATGTTGCTCATTACTCCATGATTGCATCACATTTTGCTCTTCTTCCTTTCAATCATCCTGGACCAATTCGTATCAAGAGCAATGGTGGAAATGAGAGATTAAAGGTCGGAAGTGACTTTGGCAACCACCCATTGTCACACCTCATGGGATCAATATTTGGCATGCAAAAAAGAGATAATATTGAGATATTTTGCTATACCTTGAGTCCAAATGATGGTACTGAATGGAGACAGCGTATCCAGTCTGAAGCCGAGCATTTTATAGATGTCTCTGCCAGGTCATCAAATGTGATTGCCAAAATGATAAATGAGGATGGAGTACAAATCCTTATCAACCTAAATAATTATACCAAGGGTGCAAGGAATGAAATTTTTTCCATGTAGCCTGCACCTGTACAGGAAAATAGTGATGTGTTGGATCCAACGTGTCAGTACAAGCGATCTAATTATGGTCTTCCAGAAGATTAATTTATTTTTGCATGATTCAACCAATTGTATCAAATGTATCCTGAAATCTTTAACACTTGGTGTAATACTCTCAAGGGCGTACCAAATAGAACACTTTGGCTCCTTAGATTTCCAACTGTTGGAGAAATGAGACTGCGAGCATATGCTGCTGTACAAGTACAACAAGACCAAATTATTTCCACTAATGTGACCATGAAACAAGAACATATTAGGCACAATGCTTTAGCTTATCTATGTCTTGTCACACCTTTATAAAATGCACATACTACCGGCACAAATGTGTTATGGGCTGACTTACCTATGGTGACTCTGTCTCTAAAATTTAGGCTACAAGGGTTGCTGGATCACTTTGTCTAGCTACTGGTTTGGGGAAGGATATGATTGAGCATAGTATGAAGGAACACGAAGAAATGGTTGTTGAATTCACATTAAATAGACCAAAGTTCCAATCTCTCACCAACAAGCTCAAGGAAGTTCGCATGACATGGTCGCTTTTCGACATAACACGCTAGGTGCAAAATCTAGAGAGAGTATACTTTACAACGATTTGGATATTTTAAGCTTACTATATTGAGATTTTAAGCTTACCATATTATGTCAAAACTCCTATTTGATAATGATGGCCAGGAATTCGGAGATTTTAAGCTTACCATATTGCGAATTTTGGGAACTTATGGCTTTGAAAGAAGAATTTTGAATACTGCCAAATCTTTGATCGAGGATGTCACATTTAACACTATGAGCCTAATGATGACGGTAGCTTCTCATAGATATGCCCCTCAAAAATTACAGTGTTGCATATGCAACAACCTTTTCACCAAAAATTCTTCTAGCTTATGTATCCGGATTTTCTGTTGTGATCACGAAAATCATCTTCAATGCGAGCTTATGAAAAATGAGTAATCAACCAAGGGCTTTCCATATGGATGCCTTGTCTGTTTGTCCAAGAAAAAACACAAAGATATAGACACAAATCTGCTCTTACAGAGAATGGTTTAGTTGGTTCATTGCACTTAAGACAACCACCAGCACAAGGATCATCTTAAGGAGAGGGAAATGCCATCAGTATAAGGGAAGTCAACATTGAAGACAACAGAGATGAAGTAAGAATAAAAGATCATGAACTATTGTAGTTGTTAGCTTCAACCATAAGAAGGAAAAATCGTGGGTAGTCTATAGTTCACTTAATTCTTAAACCCAAGGAAAACATGAATCAAATGTTAAAGGCATAGGGTGTGAAGGCACAAAGTAGAATGGAAATTTATAAAAATTTGAAGGTCGGGGGGCAAGTTTACTTGAAATTATAGTCTTACATCAAACCTCACTTGCTCTTCGAAAGGGATCAAAACTGGCAAAAAGGTTCTATGGTGCTATGGTTCTTTACAAACGTAGAGAGCAGAAGAATTCAGATGCAATGGATGAAATTAGGACTGGAAAACGTCACTGTAGTAAATTATATTGTACTTCTAACATAATTCTCATCTTTTGATCCTTAGGGACAAGGATCATTCGTGGGGAGGGTATTGTCACGAAAAGAGTAGAAGAGGTAAGACTCGATGATAAAAAAAAGAAAAATAAGAAATCAAGGGTTAGTGATTGTGTTGGAAGAATTGAAAAATTTTACTTACCTTGCACGTGTGGAGACCAAAAATAATTACAAGGGGACTAACATGGATCAGGTGGATTGTGAACATGCCCAGAATGAGAAGTCAAATATCAACAATGAAGTCGAGGTTGTTAGCCAAGGACAACAGCTGACAAATCCATGGATTCAGTACCATTATAAACAAATAAAATCATATACTGTTGAGGCATTTTCTTTATGATTGAAATGAATGAAATCTCAATTTTCTTGAATCCCTTATCTTCTCTTTTATAATCTCTATTTCCTCTATTTTCTTCGATTACTCTTCCTCTATTTTCTTTGATTACTCTTCTTCTCTTGTAAGGTCATAACATTTGATTCCCAAGAGAATGAGGCAAGACGAATCAGACTTGGTAGATACCAGCCTTGGAAGTGGTGGTTTTAAACATAAAATGGGTGTAGAAGATGTTGGTGCTTAGGATTGTAACTGTTGGGATGCTTGCAAGCAAGCACAAACACAACATCACAGGAAGGCCAACATGCTGCCATTTCCGAGATTTAAACACATTCAGTTTCTGCATTTCTCGGTTGGGTTTGTGCAATGTTTGGGGAGCTACCAAACCATTTAATTTTTCATCAGATCCTAAGAGCTATTGAGTATTTACTTGATTGGGTACTTTGGATTTTTAGGTTGAGTTTCCCTAGATGTTTGACTTAAGAATTCTACTTTTTTCTCCTTAGATGGGGACAAATTGGAATTTTCATCTTTGATAATCTCAAACTAGTGAACATTTGTTTTCGTTAATGGCTTAAGAGGTGTCTAATTGCAGTTGAAGTAATGATATGTGTACTTGAGAGCGCTTTAAAGGCCTCGTCAATAAAAATAAACTGAAATAGCTTGCTATGAAAGAATATAAAAAAGAAAAGGATGTGAAACACCTCACATGAATGACATTCAGTTATGCTCTTGGTTCTTTGTCATTTTCATCATCCTCATCATCATCATCATGACTATCATTTTTGTTGTCATCTTGATCATCATTTCGTCATCATCACTACCATCATTTTGTTGTCATCTTGATCATCATTTTCATCGTCATGGTTACTAATGCAATCCTTCTTAGATTCGTATTGATCATCATGATTCATGTCATCTTTTCTACCTAGCTTGTCATATTCCGCAAGTGATGTAGATGGAAAAAATTTCACGTACCCTACTGTAGACACCCGTTTTTGTCCGGGTTTTTTTTCGTTATTTTATTATTATTATTATTATTATCGTTATCTTATTATTTTATTATTATTTATTATTACAATTTTTTTTTGCAGGCCAAAGCCCATTACAACCGGCCCAAACAGGACCCAACATTGCTAGGGTTTCACCCTATCTCACCAACCCATCAGATTAGGGTTTCAAACCCTAAAACAGATTAGGGTTTCAAACCCTAAAACAAATTAGGGTTTTAACCCTAATCCCCTAATGACAGCCGCCGACCTAACTCATCAGCAAGCCAGCCAGCCGCCTCTGGCTATTTAGCTTCCCCAGCCTTGCGTGGTCTTCACCGGTCACTCCCGAGCCGAATGAGCCGCCGCTGGTGAGTTCTCGAGCCACCGCCAATCTCTCCAGTTCATCCGTCATCCACAGTGACCCTCAACAGTGAGATAGCAGAGAAATCAATTAAAAATTGGAAAAATCCAAGCAAATCTATTCAAATCCAAGAGATGACAGCATGAGTATAGGGATATCATTCCCTACGAACTCAACCATCCATCAGTTAGAAGATATCAACACATGCATCAATAAAGAAGAAAAAAACCGAAGAAAAGAGGAGGGGGGATTGGAACCACAACAAAAAAAAAAAGAAAGAAAAAAGAGGAGTAGGAGAGGATAATACCTTCATCGGAGGAGTGCCGGAAAGCCAAGTGGTCGCCGGAGTTCAAAGCTTTCGAGAGGTATAATCTTGGATCTAGGGTTGCTAGGTGGTTTTGAGAGGAAAATGGTTTAGGTTTCTGGTAAAGGAGGGTGAGGGGATGCTTTTGGGATCACCTGGTCCCTCCGGCCGCCGCGCCAGCAGCCGTGCGTCGCTGCTTGCTACCGCAAGCTCAGCCGGGTCCCTCTCTCCGATGAGAGGAGTTTAAGAGATTTTTGAATCTCTCTCTCCTCTCTATTTGGATAAGAGATGAGAAATGGGGATGAATGGGTAAGCAGGCCCGATCTTGGGCTCATATTATTCAATCAAAAACGGCGCCGTTTCAGCAAGGGACCTTCAGCGTGTTTTTATCTTGTGGGGTAACTACACGTTTAGTCCCCCGCGCTTTGTAATATAATTATTAAGCCATATAATGAAGTTATATATTATTTGATTTCGAGCCTTTATTTTTCCTTCCTTACATTTTAGTCCTGCTATTACTTGTTATGCTATTCTGGTTATATGTGACTTTGGTCTCAATATTTATAATCATTTCAATTTAGTCACGGGTTTTTGTGTGTTGCTTATTTTTTGTGAACGTTCGAATTTGGATATGATATTTATGTATCTTACATTTTAGTCACTGATCATGTGTTGTTTTTTTTTATGTTCGAATTTGACAGCAATATTTGTAAATCAATCATTTTAGTCACTGGTAGCTTGTGTTGTGTATTTTTGTTGACATTTGAATCTAGTCATGGTATTTGTAAAGTTATTATTATGGTCACTGTTTTACATTTGGTTTATTTATGATTCGGCCTTCATGTTTGTGTTTATTTCATTTAAGTTTTTTTGTTATTTTATCTTTGGGTAAGTTCCTGCTAGTATCATAGTATTTTATTTTCTTATATTTCAGTCCTTAATTGAAATGTTGGGTATTTTACTTCGAACTTTAACTTTTCATTCTTATATTTTAGTCATTTTACACTGTTAATTGTTTTTAGTTAAATGTTTGATTTCACTTATTAATTTGTGATGTGTTTATTTTATTCCTTGCCGTTAGTTTTACTTTTTCATACTTTGATTTGCCAGGTTTGATGTTTGTTCATTTAGGCCTTAATATTAAATTATAATGTGTATGCTTGCTTGGTGTAAATATATTTATATTAGCGCATAGATCATGTTTACATCGATTAAATTATTTATTTATTTATTTATGTTTTCCATATGTATATAAATTGTATGTGCAAGGTGATTTATTTACTTTATTTTTCCTATTAAATTTCTAATTTGCAAATTGAATGATATTCGGGATTTATTTATTTTTTATGTATATAAGTGTTGTTAAGTGTATTTATGTGTATTTCGTGTGGAGCCCACCTTTGTGCCTTATATATGCATATATTTGCTTTTCTTCCATGATTTATATTCATATTAATTTATTTTGTGTCAGCACTTTATGTATCTCTCGTATTTGGTTAAACATTTCATAACTAATTCAAATAATTTTGAGAACACAAATTTGTAGAACGTGCATGGAAAGTATCGCTTGATCGAAGTGGTACAATCCGATATGACATTCGAACAAATGTGAACTTGAAATTAATTTGATTTTATTTTGTTAATCCATTTCATTTTAAATCGAACATTGCAATGAATGTCTCTAAATAATAATTTATTTCATTTCATGTAAGTTATTAATTTTCATTCTACGATGTATATTCGATCCTTTTTTATCAATTTATTTCATTGAATGCGAGTGCAAATAGTCGATTTTCATTTTTAGTCGATTCATATATTTATTAACGAGGGAATATTCTTTTATTGATAAGAAATAGTCGAGTTAGCTTTCTCGATGGAGGATTGCTAATTTCGAGATTTCTTTTCGAATTAAAGAATTTTCTCTAATTAATTGATTCGAAGCAAATTAATCAACGTTCGATAAATAGATCATATTTTAACTTATTATTCGATTTGTAATTTCCACTATTTTACGACAACATGTAAGCGACACAGTACCATTTTTGGGCGTTGTGGGGGTGCTTACCCTTCCCCACACGTAACCGACTCCCGAACCTGTTAAATTTGATTTCTGGTAAATGTAGACCATTTTAGTCTTAAAAAATGATTTTTCTTAAATTTCTTTTAAAAAGACGTTTTTAGGTATTCGACCTACCTAACCCAAAGGTCGATGGCGACTCTATTCAATTTAATCCAAAATACTCAATTTTTCAAAATAAAAGTCATAATCGTTTTTTAAAATAATATTTAATTTGTTTTACAAAAAAATGGTTATGACAGCTTGGCGACTCTGCTGGGGACTTTTTTTTAGAGAGTCAAGCTGTAGGTCGCTTACATATTGTCGTTGTAGTCGAATTTATGAGTTCGAGTCTTTAGTTAATCTATGATCCGTTTATTGAAGTTTTAATTGCTTCATTTTTTATTTGTCATACTAACATGTGATTTTTTTTATTTAAGATCGGTCCAAGTTTTTTGTCGTGTTTTTCTTTTCTGTTTTGAGTCAAAGGTAGGTACGTTCCTCCTCACACACATCACTCGCATTGGCATAACATAAGCTCTAGACACGAGCTTCGATCCAAATTAGTTGGGGTGAATGCTTTACTCTCGTAAGAATTTATTCTTCGTATGAGTTTTAGCAAATAACCCATGGGATACATACCTTATACCTTCGTAGGGATTTATTCCTCGTACGGGTATAAGACAGTGAATCCCCTCGAATTGAACTCGTTCCGTTTGAAACCTGTAATGGGTGAGGATCGAGGGTCTGGCAGTCCAAGGGGACACCGACATCGAGGACAATTCGAGTCACTTTGCTCCGTTAGAGCCGAAACCAAGCATATAGTGAACCGTCGAACGATCACCCTAGGTATAGTCGTACCGAACCTTTGTCCGTCAGTAGGTACCCAAAATAGGTGTACACGAAGGAGGAACGATTCTAAACCTTAAACCTTTTAAATTTGTAGAATATATTTTTCCGAATAAAGCATGCGAACTAGATACCATGCAGTTAGGACCAATTTCTGGAAAATAGATCATTTTGGGTAAATAGCATGTCCGGGTAGGATTGTTATTTAATTGAAAGCATGTTTGGGTAGATATCATGATGGGGTAGGTGTTATATCCATCTCTGAATTACATTTTTATTTGTATCAATTATTTTACATGTACTAACTTATTTTTCTCTTTTGTTTGTGTATACTAACTTATTTCTTCTCTTTTGTTTGTGTCATTTTGTCATTTGCATTGCATTGCATTGCATCATCATAATGCAAAAGTGTTGATCCGTAAGGGGATATTCGAGAGAAAATTTTCACAAGAAGAGATAAAAGTTTTCAACCAAGCAGTCGTGTACACAGACATGCACCGAAGGCTAAAAAGAAATGCACAGAGTACGAGAAGGAGACTTGCTCAAGACGATCGTGCAACGTTCGAGAATAAAATGATGAGCCACTGATCCGATGAGTGATCCAGCAGTCGATTTTTATCTACGATCGTTTCATCGCTATTTATCAAGGAGCGGCACACTGACTTCAGCATCGCCGGAGCATTAAAAGAGTCTGTTTACAAAACGCTTGAGGGGCATCATTTTCAAGGATGAAGATTCAAGATGAAGCAGCGATCCATTTCAGATTCAACATCTAAGAGAAGTCAAGTCTGTAAAGTGGACTGTCTTGTAATGTGAAAACTTTTATTTCTGGTGAAAATTGTTCTAAAATATTCATTGTTGGGATCAATATTTTTATCTGCATTTTCATCATTACATTTTGCACAACATTCATTTAAGCATTGTTACATGCTTTAATCATACCTTACGGGAAACTTTAAGGAAACACTTCTAACTGTGCAACTGCATTTACACAGTACTGAGAATGGATGCAAAATTCGAACAACTGAAGAAAGAGCTAGAAGAGAGTTTACAAAAGATGCAAGCTGAGTGGGAGGTTAAAATGGAGCTGATGCAAAAGACCACCATGGATCGTATCTTGCAAAACCAAAAGGACATAGTTGGCCAAATGGTAGCAAAAAATGGCTGAGCTTAACCAAGGAAAAGGCAGAGAGAAAATTTCCTTGACCCGTGAAACAGTTGAATGTGTGAAGGCACAGGCTAATTCACAACCACTTATCTCGTCCAACAGGATTCCTAGTCACCAAGCGACGAGAAGAGCCAAGAACGAGATCCCAGAGAATTTGAAACAGTGGTGCAGAGAGACATTTCAGGGAATGAGAGGACAAACCTCTCACAACGGGATGGATACAACAGAACTAGTACTAGTTCCCGACTTGGTGCTCCCGCCCAAATTCAAGAGGCCTGACTTTGAGCAGTACAGTGGAATCAGTTGCCCTAATGTTCATCTCACGATGTTTGTTCGAAGAATGACTGGGTACACAAACAATGATCAGATGTTGGTCCACTGCTTCCAAGCCAGTTTGATTGGACCCGCTTCTAGGTGGTATAATCAACTGAGTCATACTCAAGTCCGCTCCTGGAGGGATTTGGCTAGTGCTTTTTTGGGCCAATACAAGCACATGATTGATATGGCCCCCGATCGAACAATGCTTCAGAATATGAAGATGAAGAATTATGAGAGTTTCCGACAATATGCTCAATGATGGAGGGATGTCGCATCTCAAGTGCATCCACCAATGACTGAAAGAGAGTTCATCACTCTATTCATCAATACATTGAAGTCTCCATATATCGACTACATGATAGGGGTTGCCACTAAGAGTTTTTCTGACATTGTCATGTGTGGAGAAATGATCGAAAGAGCAGTCAAGAATGGCCAGATAGGAGGCACTAGTCATTCCGACAATGAGGAAAGAGATGATATTAACATTGAAGGATCTTATCTAGCTAATCTGGGGACCAAACCTCATAAGGCATTCTGTCGTATCAATCCAATCCCAATGACATATGAAGAATTGCTCCCAATGCTAGTTGAGAGGAACCTTGTGACTCCAGTTCAATCCAAACCAAGAGAGACCTCATATCCTGAAGGCCATGATATTAACGCCATATGCAGCTATCATGTTGGGAGCTCGGGGCATACCACCGAGAACTGCAAGACACTAAAGCACAAAATCCATAATATGTTTTATTCAGGGGTATCATAATACTAAGCCAGAGAAGTCATTGCATCAACCACTTGCATCCATAGAGATTGTTTTGTTTGAACTCGTTTTTGTTCTTTCTTCAATATTTGCTTAAATATTTTTAATCTTTGATGACTGAAATGAGGATACATTCTAAGGTTAAATAATTGAACAAATTTTAATCTTTAGTTCTTTGAATATCGAATGAATTACATATTCTTTTAATTCTTCAAGAATTATAGATTTTTGACATATGGCAAGATTAGACCTATTTCATTCTGTCTAAACCCAAAATAAAATCTCTCAATTTTTACCCGAAATAATTCCTGGTCACTACCAAAGAACCAATTTTTTAATACTCCCTATCTTTGAGACCTTGAAACATTCTTTGCGACCTTGAAGCATTGCATTTATCCTTTCGATACACAAAAATTCATACCTATACATTTTATTGAGAAAAAAACCACCATCTTCTTCTTAGACGTCAAACCAATTTTTTCTACCAATAAGACCTACAGACATTGAGTACAAGATGTTCAATTGAACATAAACCTTCCTACAAAGAAGACGCAGTGTGGGGCATCTCGCATCAATTTTCTGAAAACGAGCATGAGCAATTGAGACATGTTGAGAGCAAGAAGCGAAGAGAAAAAAATAGAATTCATTCAAAATAATTCTATCATGCATTAATTACTGTTTTCATTTAAATAAAAATTAATCCAGAAAATCTATCCCCTGGGGATACCTCTTCTGCAAGGACTTCTGTGTATGAGATGATGAACGGCTTTCTTTCTTTATCCCTTCACAAAAGGAGAAAATATATCCCTTGTGTCCCCATTTGAGCCTGAATGATATTTTCTTCTGATTCAACCCTAACCAAGGATCACCCTCCACACTGGGGGGCAAGTTGGAGGAAATCTGCGCATGAGTAAATACATTGATCCAGATGAGATACTGAAAGGTGAACCAAACATCAAGTTAAAAAATCAAAGCAAAAACAAAGAAAAATCAAATTGAGCAAACAGGATCGAAGGCATCAGAGTTAATTGATCCTTGGTTCAAATACCCTTAAAACACATGTTTGGGCCTTTTATCCCTTTCTTTCATAACCCTGAACCATGACCTACATTATGTGCCTTACAAGCCCTTCTAATCATACATGGATTTCTAAGCGGAAGAGACTATTCATTTCATCCCGTCCGTCAGGATTAATCTTTTATTTTCAAAAAAAAAAAAGTTTCTAAAATCTTTAATGCATGATAGAGAAAAATAACAAGGGGGTTAAAGACGTAAAATTCTGAGTAACGTCTTGAAACTAAAGGAGATTCGAGTTGAAACCTGAAAGGGCGGCTCGAATATGAAGGTTATTACATAGGAGACGATTGCTCAAATCCCTTGATGAGGCATCACACAACATGAATGAGAACATGAGAGTTGGGAGTCAGAGCACACTTCCAATAGCTGAGTACAGAAGCTACTCCATCAGATCAGAGAACATCAAATAAATGAGAACACTATACTGTTGACCAAAATAACCACTTGAGATTTTTATCCTTCCTTACTTAACCATCTCTCAAAGATAGCATTGATCTTGACACTTGTCAAATAGCTATAATTTATTGAAGGATTAAAAGAGTAATTAATTCTTGATATCCAATGAACTCTTGTTTATGATTTGTCAATTGTGAAACCTTAAAAGGGGCAATATTTTCATATCTTTTGATTAAACATTTTTCAAAATTATTTTAATTGATATTTCATACTTTTGAAAATAAAAGAAGAAGAAAAAATTTTCAAACAAGATAATCTCTGGAGGCATATCTTAGAATTCAACAAATATCTCACCGAAGCTCAGAATCGAAGCTGGGGCAAGAGAAAGTTAATTTTGGAAAAATTTGATGGGACAAACAAATGGTCTCAGGTCAAGGTTTGCAAGAGTACACCATGGTGGAAATACGGACAAGTTGAATCAATGATAGACTGCTCTCGCGATCATTCTCCTTCTAGATCGAGAAAAGTATATACATACATACACACACACATACATACATACATACATACATACATCCATGATACATAAAATTTGCATCAAACATTTATCATCATGTGTATTAAAGACATTTTTCTCCTCACTTGAGGACAAATTCAATAAAAGAAGATCAAATAAATTTCATCTTGACATCTATCATAACTTCCAAGATAGTTAGTCAAAATTGCATCATTCTGATCTTTTCAGGAAATTAGAGCTCGGAAATAACCAGGTGTTTCAACCTGAAAGAACAATGCAATCCACATATTTGGCTTCCTGAAGTCAACAATCAGATCTTCTGAAGATGTTTCCTCAACATGCAGGAATCAATAGATAAACTTTGAGCTATTGAGATTATTTTCTTTAAAAAAATAAAGTGTCGTCTCACTTGAGATAGTTTTCTTAAAAAACAAATTTTATTTTGTCTCGCTTGAGACAACATTCTCTTTAAAACAAATACGTCTCGCTTGAGACATTTTTCCACAAATTTGAGAATTTTAAAACAAGTGCGTCTCGCTTGAGACATTTTTTCCTTTGAGATACAAATTTTGAATTTGATTCACTTAAAACAAAATTAATCTCACCTTAGATTGTTGTTTCTTTCAAAACAAATTTGTCTCGCTTGAGACCTTTTCCCTTTGAGATCCAAATTTCGAATTTGTTTCACATTAAACAAAGTTGATCTCACTTGAGATCGTTTCTCAAAAACAAACTTTGTCTCGCTTGAGACAATTTCTCTAAAACAAATTTTGTCTCATTTGAGACTATATCTTAAAGCAAATTTCATCTCGCTTGAGACATCTTTTCTCTCATAATAAATTTCAAGGTTGTTGTACTTAAAGCAAAATTAATATCACTTGAGATTTTCAAAGCTGATTGGTCTCGCACGAGACAGTTTTCCCTTTTAACAAATCCTGAAATTGTTTCATTTGAAACAAAATAAACACTTTTGAAAACCCTTGAGATTATTTCCATATAACAAATCGACAATATTGAATCTTTTAAAACGATTTTTGTCTCTTGAGACAGTTTCTCTTGAAAAAATCTTTGAGTTTGTTCCTTTTGAATAAAAATCTTGGAGTTTGTTCCTTTTGAATAAATATCTTTGAGTTGTTTCTTTTGAAAAAATCTTTGAGTCTATTTATTTTAAAACAAAGTTTTGTCTCTCTTGAGACAGTTTCTCTTGAAAAAAATCTTGGAGTTTGTTCCTTTTGAATAAATATCTTTGAGTTGTTTCTTTTGAAAAAATCTTTGAGTCTATTTATTTTAAAACAAAGTTTTGTCTCTCTTGAGACAATTTTGTGAAAAAAATCTTTGAGTTTGTTTCCTTTGAAACAAAATTTTGTCTCTCGAGACAACTTCTTTTGAAAAAAAGACATCTGTGAGATTGTTTCTATTAAAACAAATTCTATCTCACATGAGACAGTTTCCTTTCAATGTCCTATTTGAGTCGTTTCCTTTGAAACGAATTTTGTCTCTTAAAACATTTTCTCTTAAAACAAGATCATCTTTGAGTTTGTTTCTCTGGAAACAAGGTTTTATCCCTTAAAACAGTTTCTTTTGAAGAAAAATCTGAGTCTGTTTCTTTGGAAACAAAATTTTGTCTCACTAAGATACAATTTTCTGAAAAACAAAGTTTTGTCTCTTATGACAATGTTTTTTAAAAAAAAAATCATTGAATCTCTTCCTTTGGAAACGAAATTTTGTTTCTCTCGAGACAATTTCTTTTGAGAAAAATCTTTGAGTTTATTTCTTTGGAAACAAAATTTATCATCTTTGAATCTGTTTCCCTTGAAACAAACAAACATCTTTGAGAACGTTTCCCTTAAAAACAAATTTTGACTCACTTGAGACAATTCCCTTTAAATGCCATCTTTGGGTTGTTTCCTTTGAAACGAATTTTGTCTCTTTCGAGACAGTTGCTTCTAAAAAAAACTTATCTTGGAGTTTATTTCACTTGAAACAAAGCAAATATCTTTGAGATCGTTTCTCTTGAAACGAATTTTGTCTCCCTTGGGACAATTTTTATCAAAATCCAATCTTTGAGTTTGTTTCTATTGAAACACATCTTTGAGTTGGTCTCCTTTGAAACCATTATCCCTAGATAACCAGCCGTCCTCATCATGTAGGAACCGTGTTATCACCTGTAGATGGCCAGAACTCTTCATCACGTATGAGCCGTGTCATTCCCCGACCAGATCTCTTCATCACGTATGAGCCGTGTCACCCTAGATAACCAGCCGTCCTCATCACGTAGGAACCGTGTTATCACCTTTAGATGACCAGAACTCTTCATCACGTATGAGCCGTGTCATTCTCCGACCAGATCTCTTCATCAAGTATGAGCCGTGTCACCCTAGATAACCAGCCGTCCTCATCACGTAGGAACCGTGTTATCACCTTTAGATGGCCAGAACTCTTCATCACGTATGAACAGTGTCGTCCCCACCAACAAAACTATCCATTTTTTTCAAACCAAAAAGAGGAGAACCAGACAAAAACGTGTTTTCTTGTCGTCTTTGCCCTATTCTTGTTAACACAAGAATGTGCAAAGAGGGGCAGCTGTAGACACCCGTTTTTGTCCGGGTTTTTTTTCGTTATTTTATTATTATTATTATTATTATCGTTATCTTATTATTTTATTATTATTTATTATTACAATTTTTTTTTGCAGGCCAAAGCCCATTACAACCGGCCCAAATAGGACCCAACATTGCTAGGGTTTCACCCTATCTCACCAACCCATCAGATTAGGGTTTCAAACCCTAAAATAGATTAGGGTTTCAAACCCTAAAACAAATTAGGGTTTTAACCCTAATCCCCTAATGACAGCCGCCGACCTAACTCATCAGCAAGCCAGCCAGCCGCCTCTGGCTATTTAGCTTCCCCAGCCTTGCGTGGTCTTCACCGGTCACTCCCGAGCCGAATGAGCCGCCGCTGGTGAGTTCTCGAGCCACCGCCAATCTCTCCAGTTCATCCGTCATCCACAGTGACCCTCAACAGTGAGATAGCAGAGAAATCAATTAAAAATTGGAAAAATCCAAGCAAATCTATTCAAATCCAAGAGATGACAGCATGAGTATAGGGATATCATTCCCTACGAACTCAACCATCCATCAGTTAGAAGATATCAACACATGCATCAATAAAGAAGAAAAAAACCGAAGAAAAGAGGAGGGGGGATTGGAACCACAACAAAAAAAAAAGAAAAAAAAAGAGGAGTAGGAGAGGATAATACCTTCATCGGAGGAGTGCCGGAAAGCCAAGTGGTCGCCGGAGTTCAAAGCTTTCGAGAGGTATAATCTTGGATCTAGGGTTGCTAGGTGGTTTTGAGAGGAAAATGGTTTAGGTTTCTGGTAAAGGAGGGTGAGGGGATGCTTTTGGGATCACCTGGTCCCTCCGGCCGCCGCGCCAGCAGCCGTGCGTCGCTGCTTGCTACCGCAAGCTCAGCCGGGTCCCTCTCTCCGATGAGAGGAGTTTAAGAGATTTTTGAATCTCTCTCTCCTCTCTATTTGGATAAGAGATGAGAAATGGGGATGAATGGGTAAGCAGGCCCGATCTTGGGCTCATATTATTCAATCAAAACGGCGCCGTTTCAGCAAGGGACCTTCAGCGTGTTTTTATCTTGTGGGGTAACTACACGTTTAGTCCCCCGCGCTTTGTAATATAATTATTAAGCCATATAATGAAGTTATATATTATTTGATTTCGAGCCTTTATTTTTCCTTCCTTACATTTTAGTCCTGCTATTACTTGTTATGCTATTCTGGTTATATGTGACTTTGGTCTCAATATTTATAATCATTTCAATTTAGTCACGGGTTTTTGTGTGTTGCTTATTTTTGTGAACGTTCGAATTTGGATATGATATTTATGTATCTTACATTTAGTCACTGATCATGTGTTGTTTTTTTTATGTTCGAATTTGACAGCAATATTTGTAAATCAATCATTTTAGTCACTGGTAGCTTGTGTTGTGTATTTTTGTTGACATTTGAATCTAGTCATGGTATTTGTAAAGTTATTATTATGGTCACTGTTTTACATTTGGTTTATTTATGATTCGGCCTTCATGTTTGTGTTTATTTCATTTAAGTTTTTTTGTTATTTTATCTTTGGGTAAGTTCCTGCTAGTATCATAGTATTTTATTTTCTTATATTTCAGTCCTTAATTGAAATGTTGGGTATTTTACTTCGAACTTTAACTTTCATCATTCTTATATTTTAGTCATTTTACACTGTTAATTGTTTTTAGTTAAATGTTTGATTTCACTTATTAATTTGTGATGTGTTTATTTTATTCCTTGCCGTTAGTTTTACTTTTTCATACTTTGATTTGCCAGGTTTGATGTTTGTTCATTTAGGCCTTAATATTAAATTATAATGTGTATGCTTGCTTGGTGTAAATATATTTATATTAGCGCATAGATCATGTTTACATCGATTAAATTATTTATTTATTTATTTATGTTTTCCATATGTATATAAATTGTATGTGCAAGGTGATTTATTTACTTTATTTTCCTATTAAATTTCTAATTTGCAAATTGAATGATATTCGGGATTTATTTATTTTTTATGTATATAAGTGTTGTTAAGTGTATTTATGTGTATTTCGTGTGGAGCCCACCTTTGTGCCTTATATATGCATATATTTGCTTTTCTTCCATGATTTATATTCATATTAATTTATTTTGTGTCAGCACTTTATGTATCTCTCGTATTTGGTTAAACATTTCATAACTAATTCAAATAATTTTGAGAACACAAATTTGTAGAACGTGCATGGAAAGTATCGCTTGATCGAAGTGGTACAATCCGATATGACATTCGAACAAATGTGAACTTGAAATTAATTTGATTTTATTTTGTTAATCCATTTCATTTTAAATCGAACATTGCAATGAATGTCTCTAAATAATAATTTATTTCATTTCATGTAAGTTATTAATTTTCATTCTACGATGTATATTCGATCCTTTTTTATCAATTTATTTCATTGAATGCGAGTGCAAATAGTCGATTTTCATTTTTAGTCGATTCATATATTTATTAACGAGGGAATATTCTTTTATTGATAAGAAATAGTCGAGTTAGCTTTCTCGATGGAGGATTGCTAATTTCGAGATTTCTTTTCGAATTAAAGAATTTTCTCTAATTAATTGATTCGAAGCAAATTAATCAACGTTCGATAAATAGATCATATTTTAACTTATTATTCGATTTGTAATTTCCACTATTTTACGACAACATGTAAGCGACACAGTACCATTTTTGGGCGTTGTGGGGGTGCTTACCCTTCCCCACACGTAACCGACTCCCGAACCTGTTAAATTTGATTTCTGGTAAATGTAGACCATTTTAGTCTTAAAAAATGATTTTTCTTAAATTTCTTTTAAAAAGACGTTTTTAGGTATTCGACCTACCTAACCCAAAGGTCGATGGCGACTCTATTCAATTTAATCCAAAATACTCAATTTTTCAAAATAAAAGTCATAATCGTTTTTTAAAATAATATTTAATTTGTTTTACAAAAAAATGGTTATGACACCTACCATTTTCTTTGTTGGTTGTGGTTTTTGATGAACTTTTAGAGCTACTTTGATTCATCTGTTACATGTAAAGGCGGTTAGTATAAAGGCATTTGACAGAGTAAAGTACCAGAAAACAACAAAACGTAAGAAAATGGATTGTGCTTAGGTAGTTTACTCTCCCAAAGATAAAGTATGCATTTTAGAAGCTATCAATTACAATGTTCATTGACAATGATGGCATATCAAGAATAACTTCAAGTAAATATGTCTTGCTCAGTTAAGAAGCACTTCAGACAATACGAGTACAAAAACAATGTTTAAAATTTTAAGGTCTCTAGCAAAATTCACAGATTATAGCCTGTGAAACTTGCCAAAGCAGAGTTATAATGACACATTAGGGATACATACTACATTTAGCATATTCAAAAGCACTGTTGAGTTCCACATGCAATGAATCTTATAGAGCCCAATTACTTTCTATCTCCCTCAAGCAGAGGCAAGATACTAAATCATGAGAAGTGCAAGAAGAAAGTTTGCGTGCCTTCTCAAACTAACAAAGATTGAATTGTTTATCTAAGATGGATATATATATTTTTATGTCAATAGTAGTTTTTGGTCTAAGGTTCTAATATAATAATATTGTGAGTTATGGTTAAATGTAAATAGTGGTTTCCTACTCTTAACTCTAACCATAGAATCCTACTTTGTAGATAATCATCTTTTAGTCTATCTCAAACTCTTGGGCTGATTTTTGTATAAAGACACCTCTGTATTCTCTCATTAGTATGCGAAATAAAGAAGTTTTTTTTCAATCAACGATGGATCAACCGAAGTTTCTCCAAAAGTAGGCACCTCCGTCGCTCACCCGATCACCACAGATGCAGGCTCCTCTTCCATCACATGTCATCGCTTGAATGATGATAATTATCTTCACTGGTCTCAATCAATTCGTCTATATATAATTAGTCGCCGGAAGCAACAATATCTCTCGGCAAATATGTCAATTCCAGACCCGTCCAATCCTTAATATGAAACATGGCTGGCCGAAAACACAATGATCATGTCTTGGCTCCTCAACTCCATGATGCCGGAAATTGGTGAAAATTCCATGCTATATACAACTACAGCCAAAATCTGGATCATTACTCGTGAAACCTATTATAATCTCGATAATTCAGATGCTTTGTTTGGAATAGAATGTCATATTAGTGATTTCAAACAAGGAAATCTGAGTGTCACACAATATTTTACTCAGTTGTCTAGTCTGTGGCAACAATTAGATCTCTTTGAATCCCACGACTGGCACTGCGATGCGGATGCAAGACTTTTCAAAGGATTGCTCGAGAGTTCCTGTCCGGGTTAATAGCTACTCTCGATGATGTCTGTGGAAAAAATTTGGGCATTAAACCTCTTCCATCCCTCCGTGAAGTGTTTATCGAAGTCCGTCGTGAAGAAAGTCGTCGTTCATTGATGCTTCCATCTGTTGTAATTGACGGTTCAGCGCTAGTCACTCACTCGACCGGTGATTCTTGTTCAAAGAAAGGTCATCCTTGGTGCGACCACTGCAAGAAAGTCGACCATGTTCGGGAAAAGTGCTAGAAACTTCATGGCCGCCCTGCTGACTGGAAACCTTCCAAATCATCCTCCCAGCGTGATTCTCATGGAAATACTGCAGTAATCAACACTGATAGCAGTTCGTTTAATCGTCATCAGTTGGAAGAACTCAAGCACATCTTTTTGTTATACGCATGTGTTGTGACTTGTGAGTGAAGGTAGATGTAACTTTGCTCCATTCTCTAAGGGTTGTGTTTCTTGGATTGTTGATTCAGGCGCAAGAGACCATTTCAATTACTATCATCAAACAGTTGTGAATTATTTTCAGTGGTAGAAGACTGAAAGCAATATCAAAATTGTAACCTGAGACTTACAGCACGTAACAATGTTCTTCCATCCCTCTCTCGAGCATTTTTAATTGCCTGAAACAATGTTCACTAAAATCAATCAACGAAAACTAACATTTATAAAAACACATCGAAAAGATTGCTCCAAACCAAAATCTTCAAGCATCTTTTGCTCTTCTACAACCTCTGCCGAAATCCCTATAAGAGCAACACAATCAGAATTTCCATGTTAGATCTTTTGCCCAAATATATGTATCGAAAACTAGAAACAAAAAGGGTTCTCAAATGATTCAAGGACAAACCTCCCAACTATTTGATCAACACAACATCGACACTTAGCACATACTTTTTGTTCCTTAGCGCACCCTATAACAAAATATCCCAGCCCAATTGATTAATTTTCATAAAAAGAACTATATTTGACATGCATTTCACTCAATTTGACTAGAAACTACTTAATCAAAACAATCAAAGAACTAATAGCAGTGGAAACGAACCAGAAGAAAGATTATGATAGGCTTGACGCACATTACGTTTGGAGCAAAGCTGACTACCAAAATAAAAATAAAATAAATAAATCCACAGAAACCCATTATTTTTGTTTAAAAAAACTTACCATTTTGCAAGCTCTGTTAAGGGGTTATATTTGCCATATCGACGCTTCCAATCGATTTGCTCTTTGCATCGATGGCAAACTCCAGTTATTTCAGAGTAAGGCCTTTGCTTCCATCCAACTTCCTATTGAAAGTAAAATTTTTAAATTTAAATAAAAAATATATGAATAAAATTAAAAAGAAAAAAATAGTAGCAATTGATTACCTTCTTAGTTGATTTTAACACCAGCGTTTGGCTTCCAGGCGTAGCGATTTTGGTGCTTCGGTGGCCCTTGCCGACTGCTCATCTTTTGCTTGCTGGAAACACTCTTCTCTGACTAATGTGCGGGATTTGTTAACTAAACCTAGACCATTTTGGCTAATTAAAATTAGGGTAAAATACGTATTCAGTCATCCATCTATTCTATTGGTTTCATTTTGATCATACAACTATTTATTATTTCAAAATCATACATAAATTACATTATAATTCCTTTCTAATCACTCAATGTTAAATTTTAACAAACATAAGTACAACATGATAACTTTTTTTTTTCAACAATGATATAACATTACCTTATCCTTATGATGACATGTCAATGATCAAAATAAAACAAAAGACATAACACTAGATGATTTTGAATAAAAAATTTAAATAATCAAAATAAAATCGTAAAAGTAAACAAGTAACTAAATAAATAATTTATCTTTAAATTTGTATCTATTTTCTAATTTACTCCCAATATATAAAATTTTGAGCTTTTAAATAAAGAGTTGATTATTATATAAGAAATGATAAACTATTAAATAGAATGTTGACTCATTTATATCATTAGATTTTTAATTTTGTTAATTATGCCATTGAATTTTAATTTTAATTTTAGTTATGATATTCTATCATTGAGTCAATGATAGAAATACATGACTAAGTGTTATTGACATGAATATCAAACTAAAATGATATCATTTTTGTTAGACTATTTTCATGTCCAGAAAACTTAAAACAACCTTGTTTGCTTAAGAAAAATATTAAAATATTATGCTTGAGAGATTTAAACTCTAGATCCGGGTAAAAGTAAAAGTTTTAAGGATCAAACCAACTTAAATTTTTATTATATTTTTATAAAATTTATAAAATTACATTAAAAATAACTTTAAATTTCTAAATAATACGAAAAATTAAACCTAATTTTTTTATTATATTTTTCTCTCTTCTTCTTCGTTTGATCTGCATACCCACTTCTGATTCATTTACAAAATTAAGACATTTAAATAATAAAAAATGGTAGATTCAGGGTTTAATTTGCGATTTGAAATTACCCGTACCTAAAAAATATGTATACCCCCAAAAAAGTTGGAGGGGCAGCTCCCCCTTCCGTTCTCCACGTGGTACTGTCCCCGTATGACATATTTCCGACTAAAATTCTCTAGAAAAATAAAACGACGCAGCTAAAAAAGGGATGAGATTGAAGCTAACAATAACTCCAAGGTCTTGATTTCAAATGAGGAATCCTTTGTTTTCCATCTTATGTTCCTGTCGAGCATCTGAAAGCAAATCAAAGAAGATCAAGCACCCAACGACCAAGGGAAATGGTAAACCATCATTCCCGGAACACCTATACCGTCGATTTTCACTCGACGAGAACAGAGCTGCTACCGATAACTTCGATTCCAACTTGGTTCTTGGTAAAGGTGGCAGCGGCGTCGTATACAAAGGCTTTTTCGACGACGGGGCCTCGGTTCTCGCCGTGAAACGCTTGATGGGATCGTCGATACTCGAAGACTTCAGAAATGAAGTGCAGCTACTTTGCCAGCTGCGACACCAATATCTCGTTTCTCTCATCGGATTCTCCGATGCCGGAGACGAGAAGATCGTAGTGGTCGATTACATGACCCAGGGATCGCTCTTCGATCATCTCCACGGAATTCGCCAAGTAGATCCCCTCACTTGGAAACAGAGGTTAGAGATTTGCATTGGGGCAGCTCGTGGATTGCATTATCTTCATGCAGGAGCAAAGCGAGCAGTGATCCACCGTGACATAAAGTCCAGCAACATTCTGTTAGACGACAGAATGGTTTCCAAGATTGCCGATTTCGCCTTGTCTAAGATCGGTCCGTTTAGTTTATCGAATGCCCCGATCAGAGTAGAGTTACCTTCTCCCGAAGACATGGATGTGGACACAAGCCGAACGAGGATCTTTGGTACACTGGGCTATTTGGCTCCTGAGTTCTTGCATGAAGCTACGCCTACACTCGTGACAGACAAATCAGATGTTTTCTCATTTGGGGTTGTTTTGTTGGAAGTAATTTCTGATAGAAAAGTAATAAAGTTTGACGTGATGGACGCTGCTACTCGATATATAATTCCTTGGGTTAAAGAACATATGAAGAATGGAAGTGTTCATCAGATCATCGACCCATTTTTGAAAGGGAAATTAGCTCCGAGATGCTTAGAGAAATTCCTGGAGATTGCTTTGAGTTGCATCCATTTTCTGGAGCATAAACGGCCTGCTCTGGGTGAAGTTGAGGCGGCATTAGAGCTTGCTTTGGAGCTCCAAAACAGAGCAGACTCCGAAATGGAGTGCTGCCTCAATCCCCATGGAGGAGTTGTGTATCAAGACGTAGATTTCCCGGCATCTGCCTGTGATTGTGTGGCCGATGTATTCTGGCCCCATGGGAGTTCTGGTCTTGATAGCTTCAAAGTTAAGGATTCATTCAGTTGGGAAACAGAGGATACGATTTCAGAAAATTGAATGATATCAGTCCCTTCATTATCATTTTATTTATATGTCGTACTTTATTTGTCTGCTATGGTTAGGAAGGATTCATTCAATGTTTGGACGAGTCAAATTAGCAATTTGGATGATTTCAGTTCCTTCATTATTATTTTATTTTTATGCCGTAATTTATTTGTCTGCTATGGTTAGGAAGGAGCAATTGAGTTTACACTTTGATCAATTGAGAATTATTTAATTCTGACGACCTGCATCTTTAGGCATTTTTAATTCTAGACGATTGAGATGTCAAGGTTTTTTTAAAGGCTTCAATATATAAAAAGGTGCCCAATCTGTGCCCATTATTTCAGTTTAGTGCCTAACGTTTATTTCTTTACAGTTTGGTACCTAACGTTTCATTTCGTTACTCATTTAGGTGCCCGGGCCGTCAATGGCATTACTTTTCCTGTTAAGTAACATGTGTCCAATCGGATAATTTTAAATTTTATTTAAAATTAAAAAATTAAAATTATATACATTTTAAAAGGAAAACACAAATTTTGGAATAAACCCAAAACTTTGAAAACCTTCATTTCAATCCCTAAATCCACGTCGCCGAGGGGAGGGGAGGGGAAGTCGGGTGGAGCTTCTTCGATGGCTAAAGGCAACGGCTAGCATGGGTTTAGGGGTTGAAATGAAGGTTTTCAAAGTTTTAGGTTTATTTCAAAATTTGAGTTTTCTTTTTTTAAAAATATATTTAATTTTTAATTTAAAATAAAATTTTAAAATTACCAAGTTGTGACACGTGTCACTTAACGGTCTGCCACGACTTTACCCATTTTGAGTAACGGAATGAAACGTTAGGACCAAACTGAAACGAAATAACCGTTAGATACTAAATTAGAAAAAGGGGCATAAGTTTGACACCTTTTATATATTTAAGCCTTTTTTTAAAGTGCACTGATCATTGTATTTAAAAAATATTTTAATCATCTATTTTTTTTAAACAAGTCACCAACGTTTAAATTTTATTTTTATTCTAATCCTTTTTCATAATGTTGTTGCTGACCCATGTCGTTATAATTTTCTTTGGTACAGCAGCAAAACGACTACGTTTTGTAGTCTACTAGGGATGGCGGGACAGACATTTTTTGGCCACCCGACCTCACCCTAAATATATATTCTCTAAATCTCGACCCTAAACCCGAACCTACCTTGCCCCGATAAATTTTAGATTTTCTTTCGCCTCAATCCCGCCTCGAATTTTAGATTAAAACTCGATCCTGACCTTACCTGATCTGAATATATTAATATTTTAAAATAATTAAAATAATATATTGTATAATAATATATTTATAATTTTTTATTATATTTTAAAATATTAAAATAATATATTTTACAATAATTTTATACATTTAATACTTAAAGAATATATTTTAATAATATAAAAAATCCTTACAATTTGAAGTATTATATATATATATATATATATATATATCTAAAGATAAAATAATAACTTATATTTAGTCGAGTAGGATCAATTTTTTCACCTTAAATCCGGCTCTGCTCTGGCCGAAATTTTATACCATATAACTCGTCCACCCCGATCCCCGAAACAAAAAAAATTTGCCCATATCCGTCATATTTGGGTATTTTGACCATCCATATAGTCGACCATCTCAAAGTTTCAACCTCTTCAATATCTGTGTCGAGACGTTTCTCTGTCCGGCGACGGAGAGTGTAAATAGTACACCCCAAACGATGTAACTTGTCTCGAAAAAGTAAGTGTTTATCCTCTTTGAATAAGATGAAACATGAAGTTTTAAAGTCACCACAAGTCTTTTAATTTGGTGAGATTGGTCACCAAAATGTCATATTATTCTAATAAAATTCCAAAGAATAATATTAAAATAATACAACTCGGGTCTGCTTACAAGAAAAATGAGTTCAGGAGTTGGTTACGTATGGGAAGGATTAACACCCCCATAACGCCCAAAATTGATACCAATATTTATTAATTAGTGTCTTTGCAGTAAATGATAAACTTGTATTTAAAATTTAAATAGCTTAATATAATTTTTTTATTATTAATCCTATTATAATATTATTATAAATTATTTAAAATAATAACCCTAAAGCATAAATACTAATAATAATTAATGATTAAAACATAAAATAATAAAATTAATTAATCCTTATTTGAATAATATTAAAATTATATGTTAATTATATAATTTACCCTGAATTATTAATACTAGATTAAAATATAAATGTATTAATATTTAGGGACTAAATATATAATTTTATCCTAAATTATATATAAATATAAGCATGATTATAATAAGATTATATAAAATTAAAAAACCAAATTAAAAAACGTAAAAACATGTTTTAGGGACCAAAATGAAAGGCTTACAAACTAGGAGTGGCCACGGATGTAGTTTGCCCATACAAATTTACACATAAGCCTCTTTCCCAAAATGACACTGTATGGGAGAGGGTATAAATGCCCAATATTTGGCCCAAAAGGGCTTTACTCTCTCATTTCTCACGTTTCTCTCTCTCTCTAAACCTAGATAACCCTCTCGGTTCTCTCTAAAATATCCACCGGTGGAATGGCCAGCCACCAGCCAACAACAGATAACCGCCGTCGACAGCCACCGCCAGCCACCACTCATGGTTGCCGAAAAATGTCAAACCTACCCAAAATGTAGATCACAACACGTTATATCCAAATCCGAGCTCATTCTTTGCTAAAAACCCTTCAATAATCCTAAATCTAGGATTTTTACCTTCGGTAAAATCGCTTTTCTGACGACCTTTGGGCTTCGACGAGGGTAAGTTTCCTCGTTCTCTTCTATTTGCTTTTTGTTGCTGATGTGGATCATTGTGGTAGCCTTCTGTTTGCTTTATGTGTTATTTTCTTGCTCTTGTGGTTGTTCCCTCTCTTTCTGTTGTGTGTTGTTGTTTACAGGGTTGCCTTATATAGGCCTCAAAGATCATTGTAATGATGATGAGATCCGGTGAGTCACCAGACCTATGGTGGTGACTCACCATAGACCCGTGTGTTGTGCGGTCTGCGTTCGTCTTCTGGATCCTTCGGAATTAATCTGGAGAGGCGACAATCATCGTGGCAGCGCCTGGTTGGAGCGATGGAGGCGGTGGCCGGAATAGGCCTTAGGGTTGCAATGAGCACCCTAGGATTTCTGCTAGTTCGTTTTTGGCCCTTAGATCTGTCTCTGATCGAATGGTCGAGCTGTTGGCGGTGCTGTAACGGTTAGTGGAAACCCTAGCTGCTAATGGGCTTCTCGCACAGGCTTGCTGGAATTATGTCTGACTCGGTTGCTGGGCTTGGATCATATATGTTGTGCCTGAGTCTGAATTAGGCTCAAATTGATTGTAACCGGGCCCAAAATTAAACTTGTAACTTAGGCATGTGTGCCTTGCTTTGTAACCGGGCCTTCGGGTTTTGTAAATAATAATATTTATAATTTATATATTAATATATATAATAATATATAATATCACTCGGAGGAAAACTAGTGTCGCAATTTGCCCCTCTTTGCTTATTTTTGTGTAAACAAGAATAAAGTAAAGATAAAAAGACAAGTTTTCGTCGAGTGAACTTCTTGCTTTGTTAGGAAATTTGTTCCACTACTCTTTTGTGGGGAGCGAATTTCCACCTGATCATGTTCCTTCTTCACTACTTTTCTGCGAAGGGTGAGGATGACTTGCAAATGATTTGAATAGAATCTGTTTCACTACTCTTCCGTGAAGATCAGACTCAAAATCGGATTACATCACTACTCTTCCGTGAATGTTCATACTTTGCTGAAAAATCTGTTCCACTACTCTTTCGTAGAGAGCGAATTATGACTTTGGTCTTACTTTTGCTTCACTACTCTTCTGTGAAGGCTGAAGATGACTAACTTGAGAAGAATATGTTTCACTACTCTTCCGTGAAGATCAAACTCGAGATTGGATTGCTTCACTACTCTTCCGTGAAGTTTGATTTGACTTGAGAAGAATCATCTTGCTTGAGAGACTGATAGATGACCCAAGGAATTTAAATATTACCCAGAGTCTTTACAAATGACCTAAAGGCTTTACAAGTGACCCGAAGGAGATGGCCCGGAGGATTTACTTTTCTTTGACCATTAATGAGAAATTTTCTCATTTTTGAAATAATTTGTTGGTTGGGCATGCCCCAAAATAATGTTTCTTCTGCGGATTGCGTCTATCTATTATTCAGATGTTTGCCTCTCCTAACACGATTCATTCATTTGAGATTTGAATCCTATCTTATACTCATAAGATATTTTGTCCCTGCATCTTCTTATGAAAAATGTATTTATGCAAATGCAAATCAAATGTATCAATGAAATGTATGGCCTTTATGTAAATTATGTTTTTATGAATGTATGAATGCATCAATCTTCATCTGAATCCAAAGTTTGATCTTCTTCTTTTTCAAGGCTATCTTCAAACAGTATAGCAATTTATGCCATCAAGCTTGCATTTCTGAATAGCCATATGATCAACTTGTATCTTTGTGTCTTCTTTACATTAAAGTCTCAGAAGAACTGTTTCATGAGACTTTTTCTATACTCAGAATTATGACCTGGTTCCCCACTTTGTTCTTGATAACACCAACTGTCTATATCTGAACTTGTGTAGAAACCCGATAAAGCTAACAGAGATTAATCAGGATATCAGCCACGTCTGTTCTGATTTGACTCTTGAAACACATAACAAAAAATTTATCCTAATTCCTTTCATGTCTCGACATCTAATCAAATCTCAAACAAGGTTATTCAAAACCTATCGTTCAATCTTAGTTGGCTCCATTAGTTTCTTGTTGTTAAAGTTCTAATGTCTCTCCATGGAAAGAAATCTTCATCATTTCTGAATATTGGATTTTAAAGACAAACTTCATCTTAAGTCCACCACATGATCGTAACATTGGTTCAACACCATAATTACTGGTTCGTAAACATTTGACAACACATTCATCATTTCCTGTGGTTTCTACCTAGATTTCTCAACCAGTGAACTCTTTGCATGATGTTCGAAGCTTTTGTACGATGTCATAATGATACTTCATTAAGAATACAAGTGGGATGCTTTAACTAGTTAGCATCATATCAAGGAACATTTGACAACACATTCATCATTTCTTGTGGCTCCTTTTTGTTTCAGGGGAATGATTTTTCCTTAAGATGATAAGGGTCCAGCATGCCCCGACATTTGTTTCTTATTGATGTGAGCCTTCAAAATGTGCTCAACATTCTTTCTTGTGATATAAGCCTTTTTTGAATGAGGTGATCATCTTCTTCTTGACTGGTTGCATTCTTGCCTTTTTTTGCTATACAATGGGATATGTACCTTTCTTTCAAATGAAGTTATCATCTTTATCTTGACAGGTTGTTACAAAGGAACATTATAAGTCTAATTCCCAAGACTTTGGTTTCTTGGGCCACTTGCTTTCAAGAATATTAAAAGCTTTATTATTATGGTCTTGCTTATTCCTTTTTTCTAATAGGGGTAGAATCGACTTAGTTCAAGATTCTTTATTGTTTGAGACCATCCTGTTTAAAAATGTTCTTCCTACTTTCTTATTAAAGAATGAAATCATTTTGAAAGAAAAAATATTGCCCCTTACATGTTCACAATATAATCAAATCATAAGCATGAATTCAAAGAATATCAAAAAAATCAATAACTTTCACTATTTTAGAGTTATAGTTCTTTGAAAAGTATCAAGATTGAGAGGTTAGTTTCAGGTTGGCTTTCCCTATTTTCTATGGTTTCATCTTAGTGAAGATGTCACTCCTCTCTCGCTCTTTTGTGAACATTGTCACATGCCTCACTTTTATTGACTTGGTATATTTAACCGGATGCGTACAACATGACACAATCTAGCATAACAGTTACTAGATCTTCTAAAGTACCTCTATTTTAATTCTCTGAAATCCTTGATTTTACCCAAAGCAGTGTGAGAACATTGATCTAATAACGAAATTTTTGCGTGCACGTATGTGAAGTAGACTATAACAGGTATTTATTTCACTTTCTTACAACAACTTCTTTTGCCATTTTGGCTAGTTGAATTTAGTTTTATCGTGATTAGCCTTCATTGGGCTAATTGAAACTTATCCATAAAGCTAGGGCTATTAACCAATTGCTTTAGAGGGACAACTTTATTGCATATATGACTCTTATTTTTTACAGGGAACCTGCTATAGTCTATATGTCAGGTAAAATTCAGAAAATTGCATTACCAAATTTCAATTCACAAGCAACTGACTTAGACTATATTTATCAAAGTTTCAACGTTGAACCTCATCAATAGAAAAGTAATCTAATCAGCTTCGCAATGTTACAAAAGATTCCCCACATTGTATGCTTCTAAATATCAATGCCAAACCTTACATTGGAGAAAGCTCTCTCATTTTTGTGGAAAGGGTAGTATTTGGGATGCATTTCTTCTAAGGTAAGGTCAGGGTATTTTTTCTGGTTTTCAATCTTGATACTTTGTCAAAAATGTATAACTCTAATTGTAAAAAGTTTTTAATCTAATGATACTCAAAGAATTGCAATATTATAAAAGTGATTCAATGCTCATAACCTTAAAAGCAACACATTTTTATTACAAAAGGGGTGGAGAAAAGAACAAAAACATATTCAAACAAGATGATACAAAATGAAATATATAATAGTGGTAGATAACAACTTCCACTGCCTCATTTTCCTTGGATATTGGATGTATAATCAGACCAGGATCTTTGTTTATATTTGCCCCATTTCTTGATCATTTCTTGGGTAGCTTCTTTGAATGAGCTTTTAGATACACAAATATCAGCTCTTTCCTGAGCTATTTCTTGATCAAATCCTATCATCATCTTTTCTGACTGGCAGTTGGGCTCAGTTTGCATTTCGAAACATATTCATTTAGTGACAATTGATGTATCCTGGTTCTGGATGTTCCTTGCAACTGTGATTGGAGTAACATTCTTTAAATTGCCCCCTGTTTTCCTTGATTTTAGAAAACTTGACATAAGTGTCTCCAAGGTTGTATCTGTCTCATTTCTTCTTAAACTTGTAGGCTAGTCTCGAATTACCTTTCCTTCTGCTTTTTCATTTCTTCTTTTTGTTTCATCCATCCAAGAAGTATCAAGAGTTAAGTCGGTCATACATACTTAATCTTTCTTGGCTTTACATTGTCCTTCATTTGTTTTGACACTATCAACTTCCTTTTTGGGGTTGACTCCCAAATGTTTGATCAAAATGGATTGTTTTTTAGCATTTATTTCTATAATTCCATGAGTCAAAAGATCTTGAACTCATCGTTTGAAGTTGCCATAATTTTCGATGGAGTGTCCTCGGATTCCAGCCTGATACTCACAAAAGACCTTTTTATTATACCATCTTGGGTAAGGAGATACTAAAGGTTTAGCCAGACACGGAGCAATAAACTGGGCTTTGTGTAATTTGGCATATAACATGTTGCACGAGACTAAAGGAAAACATGGTAGAGATTCCCTTGATTTGACTGTTTTTTTACTATTGCTTTCCTGAAAATGTTTGTTTTGAATGTCTGACTTTTAACCATCGTCTTGAGAGAGATGATGACTTGAAAATTTCTTCTTCTCAATCAGCCTTGAATTTCTGAGGAACTTAGGTTTCCCATTTTCAAAACATAATAACCCTTTTGTCATGAGATCTTTCAGCATTATGCAATTTTCTATAGAGTGATCAAAATATCCAGTGTGATAATTGCATGGATTCTTGATATTTTTACAATTTGGACGCAAATAAGTACTAGGAGGGATTGGTGTTACAAGACCACTTTCAAAGAGAAAGGGTAACAACTCTGAATACAAAATGGGAATTAGAAAGAGATGTGTCAACCTTTTTTCTTTCTTGCCCTTTTTATCCATTTTCAATGGGACTTGTTCCATGTTTCTCTTCTTTGAACCAACTTCAATTTCCATGTCTTCTGTCATATTTCCTGATTCATGAAGATGAGTTGGATTTTTACATTCAATAACAGGTTCTTGGTTATTTGTCATCATATCAATAACTACATTATTGAAATCCACACTTTTTCCCAAAGGTTTCATCTTTTCCTGCTCAACAGGGCCTTCTAACATTTTCTCCCCATACAATAGAGTAACCATCATACCCATCATCTTAGACATCTGTTCTCTGGACTCGACTTGGAATATTCTTGTTTCTTTAAGCATTTATCGTTGAATTTCTACAAGTTATTATTGAATTCTTTCAATCTTTCCAACTCGAGCTAATATTTCATTCATCGCTTTCAATCTTTGTAAAGACATGCCTCTGATTTTCAGAACTCTTGATTCCAAAATCTTTCACTGATTACTCCCATATCACATGTCATCATGCTATGCAGAACACAAATGTAAATGTATGTATGAAAAGTGTAATTCAAGAGTGACTATCTTAAAACAGCTTCCATTGAACACAAAAAGGGTTTTTTCATACTAAAAAGATCATTACATATAAGGGTTAGCTTTCCCTTCTAATTTCTCTATTTCCTTAAAAAGACAAGTTAATTTCCATTTATACTCCATAATCAAATCGTCATCCTGTTTCAGTTCCCTTGTAAAACCAGTTAAGTTTACCAGTTTGTGGGCTACCTTGCTTACTTGAGCAACAGTTTTCTTCATGTCATCTTATTTTTCTTGAATCTTACCTGCCATTTCCTAAAGTTGTAGACAATATTGATCATTTTCCTTTATCAGAGAACCTTTATGTTCAAGAAGTTCTTGTACCAGATCTCCATAATCATCCACCATCTTCATCAATGTGTGGTTCTGAGATCTAGTGGATTTTAATTCAACATTAATCTCACATTGATGAATTAGATATGAAGTTTCCATATTGGCTATATCCTTCTTCAATATCTGGTTTTCAGCTTGACATTTCTCCAAATTGGTGATGGATGAATTGTATATTTCTTCAGCGGTTTGCAAGTCATAGGAAAATTTCTTTGCTTAATCCTCATGTATCTTCTTCCAGTGATCATCATCACTCTTCAGTTGAATAATCCCTATCATCCAGTCTTTTGGAGTATTTCCTAGTCCAACATCTTTGAAGGTTTGACTGACTTTTCGAAAATCATTAAGGATGGCTTCAACCTCTATGCTTAATTTTTTGTTATCGTCTTTCCAAAAACGAGCTTGAGCTTCATAAAAAATCTTTTTCTGGTGACTTCTCCTATTGATGCTCTTACCATAAAAAGCTTTCTGTACCAATCTACCAGGATTTTTATGTGCATACCCCTCTATTGTTTTAAGAGCTTCCTTAAGATACCCTTCTTTGGTTACTTCACAACTTACTTGATCCTGAAACCCTTTGTCCATAATGAAAACCTTTGATTTTGATAATCACTCTTGAATCAACACCTTTGATCATGTCATGATTTATACAATGCAAACATAAAAATTAATATATGCATCTTTAGAATATATAAGAAAACTGGTTAGTAAGAAAAATCATATCCTAACCTCACACTTTCTAGTTCCGTGCTTTGTTTGGAAAAATAACCTAACTGCATGATTTCTAGTTCGCATGCATTTATTCAGAAAATAATAATAAATAAAAGACTCAACATGCTTTTCCTGGTGTACTTAACCTTTCAAGACTTATTTCGGTTAGGTTCTACCTAGACTCCAGTTCTAGGTTTTATTATATGTTGGGTTTTGGCTCTAGAGTAAGAAGGGTCAACGAATTGTCCTTTGTTGGTGCTCGCTTGGACTGCCAAACCCTCAATCATAGTCCATTACAGACTTCCATATTAAGTTCAATTCGAAGGAACACACTTCCTTATGTCCGTACGGAGGTGAAAACCACACGAGGAACATAAGGTGTGAGCTCAAATAATGGTCCCCTATCCCATGCGGAGGTGAAAACCACAGGAGGGAGTAGTTTCTCATTCACTTAAATAGGATAAGAGCGGGTCATGTCATGAATGTAGTGCACAGTATGTGAGGAAAAGTATAAAATAAAAATAATATACAGCTTATTATTATATTTTAATGACCCAAAATTAAATATGTACACATATAAAAAAAGTTAGTAAAATAATAAAAATAATAAAAAAATTAACAAATTTATTATTTACTGCAAAGATGAATAATTAATAAATTGGTGGTTGGACTCTCATATTTTTAAAAAGTCCCCAGTAGAATCGCCAAGTTGTCGAGACGTTTCTCTGCCCGGCGACGGAGAGTGCAAATAGTACACCCCAAACGGTGAAACTTGTCTCGAAAAAGTAAATGTTTATCCTTCTTGAATCAGATGAAACACCAAGTTGTAGAGTCGCCACCAATCTTTTAATTTGGTGAGATTGGTCACCAAAATGTCATATTATTCTAATAAAATTCCAAAGAATAATATTAAAATAATACAACTGGGATCTGCTTACCAGAAAAATGAGTTCGGGAGTCGGTTATGTATGGGGAATGATTAACACCCCCATAACGCCCAAAATTGGTATCGATATTTATTAATTAATGTCTTTGCAGTAAATGATAAACTTTTATTTAAAATTTAAATAGCTTATTATAAAAAAGTTTATTATTAATCCTATTATAATATTATTATAAATTATAAATTATAAATTATGTAAAATAATAACCCTAAAGTATAAATACTAATAATAATAATAAAATAATAATTAATTATTAAAACATAAAATAATAAAATTAATTAATCCTTATTTAAAATAATATTAAAATTATATAATTTACCCTGAATTATTAATACTAGATTAAAATATAAATTTATTAATATTTAGGGACTAAATATAAATTTTATCCTAAATTATATATAAATATAAGTAGAATTATAATAAGATTATATAAATTAAAAAAACGTAAAAACCTATTTTAGGGACCAAAATGAAAGGCTTACAAATCAGGAGTGGCTACGGATGTAGTTTACCCATACAAATTTACACATAAGCCCCTCTCCCAAAATAACGCCGTATAGGAGAGGGTATAAATGCCCAATATTTGGCCCAAAAGGGCTTTACTCTCTCATTTCTCTCATTTCACTCATTTCACACTCTCTCTAAATCGAGAGAACCCTGTCGATTCTCTCTAAAATATCCACCGGTGGAATGGCCGGCCAACAACCGAGAACCTCCGTCGACAGCCACCGTCGGCCACCACTCACGGTGGCTGGAAAATGTCAAACCTACCCAAAATGTAGATCACGACACCTTACACCCAAATCCGAACTCCTTCTTTGCTAAAAACCCTTCAATAATCCTAAATCTAGGATTTTTACCTTCGGTAAAATCGTTTTTTCGACGACCTTTGGGCTTCGATGATGGTAAGTTTCCTCGCTCTGTTCTCTTTGCTTTTTGTTGCTGCTGTGGATCGTTGTGGTAGCCTTCTGTTTTCTTTCTATGTTATTTTATTGCTCTTGTGGTTGTTCTCTCTCTTTCTGTTGTGTGTTGTTGTTTGTAGGGTCGCCTTATATAGGCCTCAAAGATCGATGTAATGATGACGAGATCCGGTGAGTCACCGAACCTATGGTGGTAACTCACCATAGACCAGTGTGTTGCGTGGTCTATGTTCGTCTTCTAGATCCTTCGGGATAACTCTGGAGAGGCTTCAATCATTGTGGCAGCGCCTGGTTGGAGCGATGGAGGCGGTGACCGGAATAGGCATTAGGGTTACAATGAGCACCCTAGGGTTTCTACCGGTTCATTTTTGGCCCTTGGAACTATCTCTGATCGAATGGTCGAGCTGTTGGCAGCACTGGAACGGTTAGTGGAAACCCTGGCTGTTGATGGGTTTCTCGCACAGGCTTGCTAGAATTGGGCCTGACTCGGTTGCTGGGCCTGGATTAGATATGTTGTGCTTAAGTATGAATTAGGCTCAGATTGATTATAATCGGGCCTAAAATTAAACTTGTAACTTGGGCCTGTGTGTCTTGCTTTGTAACCGGGCCTTTGGGTTTTGTAAATAATAATATTTATAATTTATATATTAATATATATAATAATATATAATAACACTCGGACGAAAACTAGTGTCTACAATCTATTTACAGAAATGGGATAAGCTCTTCAGGAGGTTCTTCCAGCTTGTGCATCACCTCTGATTTTTCAAGGGCCAGCTTAGCGAGTCAATCAGTACATCGAATCTCTTATCTCCGAGTATGTCTAACTTCGGATATCCAGGATTCCTTCATAATTTTTTTCACAATCTTTGAAAATCACTTCTTTTTGTAGATCTTCGATTCTCTCCTTATTCAAGGCATCAACTGTCCATTTAGCATCGGTCTCAACAATCAAACTTCTCGCTCCCGGGGTATTCGTAAGGATCATCCATTGACAGATTCTCCAAATCTCTGCTATCGCACGGTTGGATTTTTTGATGTTAACCAAGAAGCCTTGGACCCATTTTCCATTATATTCTCTTAATTGTCATATCCCGAATCTTGGGTTAAATTAGAAAGTTTTTAATTTTTTTTGTGTTTAATCATGAATTATTAAAAGTTCAGGCCTAAGGGTATAATTTAACCAATTTTCTTTACGGTAGTTTAAAAGCTCCCACTTTTTCTTTCTTTTCTTTCTTTCTTTCTTTCCCTCTAGTACTTGCTCTATCTCCCCCAAATAGTATCTCCATGGTTTTACTTTTTATTTTAGTTTTTCTTCGATTTATCATTAATTGTGAGGTGGTGTTCAACACCTATGGCACCATTTCCTTCGTCTTGTCGACTCCGTTCATTTGATGTCCTTGGATTATCATTCTCTATTATTGTTTGCAACCGATGAAGGTTCGAGTACTCGGTTTTCATTAAAAATTAGAACTCTATTGATCTTTTTGGAAAACCGATATTTGTACTCTCACGTCTTTGGATATCTCACCAGTACACCATGATCACTCCCGTTCTACTCAGTTCGAGTCCGCTCGTTTGTCCCGAAATTTGCATTCTCGATTCACATGACCTAATACTACTGATCGTGGGAAACGTAAGGCCTAGTCGATATGGATTATCTCTTATAAGTTTGTTATCTATACCTGCTCTATATTCTCGATATATTATGCTATTGTATTATGTGTTACCGTTTGAAAAAATTATCGTAATAATCCGATTACAATTATTTGTGGCATTTTTTATTTCTGAATAATGTTGCATCACTCATGATCAACATACTGATGCATCCCTGGTTCTTCTTGGACTTAGCCCCATTCTGATTATGCATAGCATTTATTCACCATCCTGGTTCTACGTCGAATTTATTCCCCGTCCTGATTCTGCAAGGGCTTAGTCCCCGTCCTGATTTTGCATGAGATTATATCCCCGTCCAGATTCTGCGTGGGATTATATCTCCATCATGATTCTGTTTGAGATCCTCATATGATGGCTAAATCCCCATTCTGATTTCTGCTTCTGACTGGGATCATTTTCGGAGGAAATGTCCCCATCCTGTTTATCCGCCACAAGATGTATGGTTGTGTATTATTGATGTTGCACTTAAATGGTTAAATCTTGATGTTACTATTTATGCATTATTGTGTTGTTATATATTAATGATATTTCTGTTTATGATAGAGGACACACTGAGCTTTGTAGCTCACTTTGTTTCTGTTTTTCCTTTTCAGATTATCCAGTTATAGGACCAGTTTGGCTATCGGATGTGAGGTCTCGATTGTATACAGAATGGGTTTAAAATTTATTTTTAACCTTTTTAAATATGACATGATTTTACTTCTGAAATTCGTACTTGGTAAATGCTTTTAAAAGGATTTATTAAATAGATTTCGCTCGTGAACCATTTTTGTGATCAGCGTGGTCACTCTGATTCAGTTGTAACTCCTAGGCTGGGTCTAGGGGGTTACATTTAGTGGTATCAGAGTACATATTTAAATTCTCGAACTGTGCAACCTGCTATAATTCTGAGAATTTGTTTAAAACAAATTTGCAACAGGATTTTTAGAAAAGTATAAAAAATGATTTTTGAAAACCAATGCCAGAAGATTTTCAAGTATTTTCTGAAATGATAGAGAGTCCGACACCTTTATGGAAAGTTACTACGTTTCTGTAATGATAGTTTAATACTTAATATATAGTCTTGAGTCTGGTTTGGATGTTTGACGTCGTTTAGACACCTTAATTGGCTATTTCGAGTGTATGGTCTAAACTTTTGCAATTAAGTCAAATAACTATCAACATTCACTGATAGGGGGAGTCAACATATACCTCAATTGAAATAGTTAAGTCAACTCCTGAAGTAGAAAAAGTAGAGATATATGTTCTTGATTTTTTTAACACTTTTCAATCATCCTCGACTAAACTTCATTAGTAATTCTTAATTTATTCTTAATTTTATCCTTAAAATAAGATGTGTAAATATCGGGTTTTCAACATTATGTTCAGTTTTATATGGGAAACTCTGATCGAAATCTCTAGACATATTATAAAATATTTCCTAAGAAGTAACTCGTAGGAATTTTATATATCATATAACTAAATGTTCTTCCAAGTACATCTCGATTGTGAGTTTGATAAAATTCGGTTTTATGTGACAATATAAGAATATAAATAGATTCATGTAATAACGCTAACCTGTTCGAGTTCTTATTCTGTCACATCATGGTTTTCTATTGAAAAGAATGATTTTTGACCAATATTATATATGAAACGCTTGAGCTGCCAAAGATTTGTGTAAAGTTTTACATGCCATAATGAAATATTATTTTAGTATGAACTATTTTGAATTCTTTCAAATCATCTGTATATTAATTCTAATATCTACTAATATCTTCCTCATTCGGTTAATAAATATGATATTTATATCGTTCCAATTAACCAAGTGCTTGTGAGTATATTCGGTTCCTCCTCTCCAAATGAAATTTTGGTTCAGACTGTCCAGCTTATTGTTTATGGCCTTTGGTAGCATGGAGATAACCTTTCCCTTCCACCCAGCCATCCGTTTCATAACTTTATCGATTATTGGAGTATTCGTGTTTGTTGTTGCCCTTTTATGAATAATAGGCACACCCAAATATACTCCAAGGTTATCCATATGCAGGATTCCACCAATTTAACTTAGATAGTTTGTTGTTTCGACATTCAGGTTCAGAGAAGTGAATATCTTGGACTTTTGGAAGTTTATTTCTAAACCCAGTGCCTGACTGAGGCATATTAAGCATTCATGGACTTTGCTCACTTGCTCTGCTGAATCTTCAAAGAATAGAAGTAGATCATCAGCAAAGAAATAAATGACTAATAATAGTACCTCCTTTAGATAGTTTTATTGATTTCCATTGTTTAATTTCCTCCTTCTCAAGGATCATATGTGATAAATGTTCCATGATTAGAATGAAAAGATAGAGAGATAAAGGGTCTTCCCATTCCACAGAGGTTCGATGGTACTGGATTTTATGCAGAGCATAATAATATAGATAGTTTCATTGAAAAAATTAGAATATTTTAACGTTTTCTATAAGAAATTCAAATTCACTTTATCATACGTTTTTTGAATATCAATCTTCATGATCACTGCCCCTTTACGTCCTTGGATATTTATGAGTATATGTCCTATTTCTCGGACAATGAGGATATTATCGATTGCGTTTTTGACCGGTAAGAAACTATTTTGGTACAGGTCAATCAATCTTTGTAGAGTCGGTCTCAGACGGTTAACCAGAATTTTGGCTAAAATTTTGTAGGAAGTGTTAAATAGGCTAATAGGTCGAAACAAAGATAATATGTCTGCTCTCACGGTTTTCGAAATCAAAACTAAATACACCTTTAAAACCTAAATGTCCACCTTCCCCGACTTGAGAGCATCTCTAACAGATTGAAATAAAGTTTCACGAACAGTATCTCAACATTTTTTATAAATGATTGGCTGGATCCTATTAGGATCTGGGGCCTTCAGATTTTTCATTGAAAATAACACAACTTTGATTTCCTCGATCGAAATATCTCTGGTTAGTTCTATTCTCTCCATATCTTTCATTTGTGGTCTAAACTCTGTCTAGAGAATGAACAGCCTTGTTAGTGAATAAATTTATGTAATAATCCACAATATGATTTGTGAGTTTTGTTTATCGGTGGTCTAAGTTGCATCCACCAGAAGATATCAAATCTTGTTTCGTATTCGTTTAATCTTAGTCGTGAGATAAAAAAATCTAGTATTCCTTTATCCTATTAGCACCCAATCCAGCCTAGATTTTCGAAGCCAAAGAATTTCTTCATGATTTAGTATCTTATGATATTCCTCATTTAAAATTCTTTTTCAGTTCTTGAAGACGAGTGGCCCTAAGGTAATTAGGGGATCTTTTCATACCTTTCAACCGTTTTGGAGGTTTCTTTTCTTTTTGAATGTAACACCCTAAAGCCGATTGGGCCTAAAGTGTCACACGAGACTACCGAGGTAACCACTGATTTTTAAAACATGTTCATTTTCTTTTTAAACATACTGAATGGTATAATAATAAAACATAAATATTGATATAAAAAATATTTTACAAAACCAAAGCTCCGTGACATATAATTTTAAAAAATAATATATCTTGAAGTTTACAACTCAAATACATAAGTAAGGTTCTATGAATACATATGCCCACTAAAGCCATAGTACAATACTCTGTCGAAGATGATGGAAGTCCTGCCGTGATGGTGTTCCGCGAACTGCCCAAGCTACTGACCTACTAACGGAAAACATCGAAGGCCGAGCTTACAACACCCAGTAGTATAATCGGTAATCTAGAACAATATAAGAATTTCATAAACATAGACATGCTGAGACGTGGTACTAAGCAGTAGGTACATGCATGACCTAGATTAAGTGCTACCTACTTAAGGCTTTACTACTCTATCACTGAATTAGGGGTCTTACACTTCCCTTAATCCTCTGCTAAGGGCCTCGCCATGAGTATACCTCTAAAGGGTCTCTAACCCTAACAATTGAACATACTACGTATTATCTAAATGCAAACCTGACATACTGTGCATTATCTGAATACAAACCTAACTAGTAATTGGTCTCACATAGCTATCAGACACTAGTTACTGAGGGAATCCCGATGTCATATAACATAAGTGTAATTTCCACAAAACATACTGAATGATCTCTTAGTCCTCGCATAGCCATAAGGTAGATCACTGAGGGGAACCCGGTGTCACATAGCATCGGTACAATTCCCACACAAATTGAAGCATTGACTCTGTCTCACATAGCCTTTAAGTCAAGCTTTAACATATCTAACATACTGAACTGATGGGACTACACATGCATGACTAACACAAACAAACATGAGAAAGGTCTGGTGGTGTGGTCGGAGCAATTTACGTGCATCTCGGTGCAACACCCCGGCTTACCTTGAATATGAAATAGCCTAAGGGTAAGAACCATAATTTACGTGCATCGGAAGCTTACCCAACTGAACTTAAATGACGTAACTACCCATTCATAACTAAGTCTCAAAGCCCACACAACACTGACATCGCTAACCCACTATTCGTGAGTGTTCGGGTCTCACATCCTAGTTAGCCCCTAAAGCGCCTCGCGCACTGACAATGCCTCCACTAGGGCAACTAAGGTAACCTGGGTAGATCTTAACATGGATGGACTCACTAAACTGAAGTCAACATCAAACTGGTTGTTATCTTTCTCATTCTCTCATCTAGAATGTTATACGAAGGCTTACTTATTATCGGCTAAACTGGCTCAGGTTAATTCTGAGTAGCGGTACTCTATTCGAACTTATCGTACTTCTCTTCAGAACTTCTTGAACTAAAAAGAGCGATTTACTCTTCCTGGGTTCACTAACACTCTCGAAGCTCATGCTTTTCGCTACTAGCAAATCGGACATATACATCGTACTACTTATCGGATGTCTCACGTAACAATCCTTGGTCCCAACTATTCGTATGCGTCCTCAATCAAAGATACTTCGATGTATTTTTCCTAATATGGTTACATCTTTTGTAACCTACTCCTATGAGTGTTTCTAATTATATTTGGCCATTTATGTCCCCCACGAACTAAGTTCCACCATTACAAATTATCTTTAACTCTTACTAGCATAGATTAACTTATTCATTTAGGCAAATAAGGGTATTTGAGTAATTTTGCGTGGTACACAACTTCTCTATCACATTATTCATATACTACACCACCCGCTTGCAAGCATGTCCTTCACAACAATCCATCACTCACGAATATTCGATACGCGCTCCTTTGAGGGTACTTTTAAGGTTTCTTACTCACTAAGGGTATTTTAATAATTTAAGCTACCTAGGGGCATTTGGGTCATTTCATAATTTAGGAGCCCTTCCTAAGCTTACTTGTACATTTTATTGCAATCTATAGACATTCAGATGCAACTAGAGATGTTTTGAATCTTTTGGTGTTGAAGAGGTTTGGTAATGTTCTCACAGATTGATACTCGCAATATTGGCACTCACAGTATCGGTACTGCAAAAATAGTGTCGATACTTAAGGGGCAGTATCGATACTCTCTGCTAAAAACCCTAATTTTTACCTCGATTTAACCAATATTGATATTGTTCATCCCAGTATTGATACTTGAACTTTGAAATAGGTATTTTAGACTTGAGAAACACTTGAAAATCATCCTAAAGGCCATAGTTTGATTCTAAATCACACATTAAAATTTTCGGGAGTTAACTAGGGTCCTGAGGTGTCATAAAACACATTAATAACACCTAAAAATCCTTAAATCTTGAAATCAAATTTCAACCCTAATATACTCAACTACACAAATCTTAGCAAATACTTGTGATTTATGAAATCTTAATACTCCAAAGGAATAAAAATACACTACCTTGACTTTAAAAACCCGAAATGAACCTCCTTTAGCTAACAATCACCCTTCTCAAGGCTTGGATGAAGAAAACTCCTCTTTTTCTTGCAAAATAGAACCCAAAGCTTGAACTTCAAAAATGAGATTGCTAGGGGGTTTATTAGGACGAAAATGAAGTATAAAGGAGTTCAAGATCTTACCTTACTATGGAACTTGGAGAGGGAATGAAGAAAGAAGAGAAATGAAGAAGAAGAAATAAGGAGAAGAGAAATGGGAATGAATCTACGTCCAAAACATAATAAAAATCCCAAAATCATCTTCCATTTCTCTCAATGGTCTAATTACACTTTTAGTCCTTGTTCTTTTATCTTATATTTAAAAATTCCCTATTTGTGGCTAATTGGGCCTAAATATAACCCAATTAAACCTAACAACTTAAATCATGAAATCTACGGGATCTACTTATCTCTCGGTAAACTCAAAACTACTAGCCCAGAATTTGGGGTGTTACATTGAAGATTTTATCAATCGTTGCTTCTTTCCAAATTTTGACTTCTTTCGTTTTAAGCACAACTTCGACTATCGAATGTTTTTTCATGTCCCAAGCTATCTTGAACACCATGTTAAAATCAGGGCGATTTATCCAAATGACTTCAAATCTAAACGACCTTCTTTCTTTGCCAAGAGGGAGAACAAGGTTCGTGTTAAGGAGGATAGGATGATGGTCTGAGTAGTGTCTAAGCAAACTGGTAGTGTACAAGTTAGGGAACGCCTCGATGGGCTCGGTATTGTGAAGTGCTCTGTCAAGGCATTCCTGTAAAATTACTGGTCCCCTAGAACGTTTTATCCAAGTAAATTTATTAATCGTCTAACCTGCGTCAAGTAGATTACATCTATCCCAGTGTTCCCGGAATTTGATAATACAATCAACACAATTTTCACTGCACCCTTCTTTTTTCTTCAGAGACTCGATTCCATTAAAATCTCCTATGGCAATCCAGTGTTCGTCCACATTATCTGAATAAATTCTCAGATTTTCCAAAAATTCCGTTTTTTTTGTTTGTGTGTGATTGCACATAAGCAAAGGAAGTAAGCCAAAATTTTCATTCATTCTCCATCTTGTAGCGCACCGCTTGATCAGTGTAGTATCTAATCTTCGCTTTTAACTTGACTCTAGTACTACAAGACAGTTAGTCCCCTGCGTATTCCTTGCGCCGGGACCATTTATAGTGATTAAAGGAAGCATTTCTTTTTCTTTTTATATCCTGAATTCAAACGGTTGTATTTATAGAGTGTATAACATCAATTATTAGAAAAAATATGTACATATATAACATTATAATCACCCAAATTATTAGAAAAACATTAAACCATTCTTTAGAAGGAAAAAAAACATCCGACGTAGACCAGCACGTCCGCTTTGGTCCCTGCACGTCAGTTGTCGGTAAAAATCAATCACACCGTGCACAAAACACTACAAAATTGTGGACTTATTTGTTCTTAGAAGAAGACGTTGTATTATTAGCTGACCAACAGGTCATTTTCTTCGGCACTCCTAAGCTCCACCTCAGTTTTCTAATTGATTGGTCATTAGACTCCTTCAAGAGAGTGAATTCTAATGAATTCATTAAATTAATTTGTTTACAAACACATCGACTCCAAAAACTACACAGCTTCATCAATGGTTTGGGGCCGATCAATTGTATCACCAACTTCGACGACCGTCGATTTTGCTTCTGCAGCTTCTTGCAACTGCAGTGCAAACTCAAGCATTCCCACCACATCTCCCATATTTGGCCTTTCCACTCCCACATCGTCTAGGCATTTTTTGGCAATCTCAACAAATATTCTTAAACTCTGCTGCAATTTTACCTTTCAAGTAAGGATCGATGATTTGCTCGATGGCGTCATTCTCTGCACACTTGAGAGCCCACCCGGCTAAACCTATTTGATCATATTCTAAACTTACGTTAACTGCGGGTCTAGCATACAGGACTTCGAATAGCATCACTCCGTATGAGTACACATCGGATTTCTCCGTGAGTCGTAGCCTCTGAAAATACTCTGGATCCATGTATCCGAAAGTTCCTTTCACCATAGTTGTGATTGGAACATTTTCCAATAAAATCGGACTCATTTTTGATAACCCAAAATTCGAGACTTTAGCTACCCATGTCTCATCCAACAAAATATTAGTGGTCTTAACATCTCGGTGAATGATTCTCTGAACTGCACCTGAATGAAGGTACTCTAATCCACGAGCTTCACCGATAGAGATTTTCAACCTTTGCTTCCATGGGAGAGGGATGTGATCGTTGTTATAGAGGTGATGACGAAGAGTTCCATTCACCATATAATCATAAGCGAGAATCATCTCATTGTCTTCGTCACAATAACCTATAAGGGACACAAGCTTGATGTAGCGAAGCTGAGAGAGCATCTTGATCTCGGCCCAAAACTCATTCTCACCTTGGTGGGACTTGGAATGGAGTCGCTTGATTGCAACCTCGTCTTGAATACCAGGATGCGACCATTGTACTCGTTGCCGAAGCCATCGCGACCTACAACGAGATCATCGTCGAAGTTATTTGTTGCAATGAGGATGTCGGCAAGTGAAAAGTGCTTGCATCGAATCGGTGAAACTTTTTGTTTGTCTTTGGATTCCATACGGCACAAAAGATGTTTCCTTTTCCAGAAAACAAAGGAAAAGATCAGAACGATTGATAATATGCTGATTACGTAGCTCCCATGACGACCCTTTTCCGTTTAAAAAATTTCCCCTTCTTTGGTTGCTTCTGCTTTAACTTTGGGATCGTAAGAACCATTTCTGGTCGAGGGTTTGGAGCGGCAAGACTACCATCCGAGTTGTTTAGCTTGAAAATTTCCAAACCATTCAAAATCGCATCATAAAACACCGGGTTTTGTCGCGTTTGTGGATGCATTGCCACCCAAAGATCAATATCACTTTGTGGCACCCACACAACATAATCTTCGTAGATTGGGATGCCATTACACCAATAACATCCATGGCTTCCTCAGCGGTATGATTATTAATAAATATACCGAATACACGCTGGTTCACTTTCTGTATATCTCGAGAGTTCTAGCAAAAACGAAGCTTAAAGAGGTAGTAAAACCAAGAATCAGCTGTGAAAAGCCAAGTAAGGTTGTAATTCATGTTAATACTTGCTTTAGGCCCCATACTACGAGAGGTTTTGTATACAGTTTCTGGTGCCGTATACGCTGGGGTGGCCTGGGTGTATTTGACTGTTGCGTCAGGCTGTTTAGACGCGACTCCAGATGCTGCTCCAAAGATATAGTCATCATCTTGATACCATGTTTGAAACATTCCTGAATCGTCTACATTTAAAACATCTCTTCCACCTACATTAAGCCGATAAGCGATTTCCAAAGCAGTGGAGTCATCAGGCTCGAAAAATGAATTATCGGAGCCTACTAAGGGATCAGGAGAGCCGGTATAGAGATTTGCGGGCATGGGAACGACTTCAATCCCATTGACAAAAGTGAAAGAATTTGGTGACGGGGCGAAGGTGACATCCAGCATCCGCTTGTTACCAACGGTGATGACGAATTCTTTGATAATGAAGGCTCGTGGTGGACTTGCAGCAGCAGAAGCTAGAAATGCACAGAAATTGCTCAAGAGGGTGTAATTGTTAGCAGTGACAGAGAAGAAGTGGTTATATTAAGGCCAGGTTAGTCATTTGGATACAAGTATAGACGAAGGAACTTGGGGCCTGGTGAAACGGAGAATTTATACGTGAACTCGCCATGAAAGATACGAGCTGTCATTTAAGGAACTTCAGTGACAGAGAGTTGTTGATACGAAGCAACGGATGTAAAAGAAGAGGCATTAGAATATCGATCATCATCATCGCCAACCCAATTTCTGCCGTCGTAGTAGGATGTAGTGTTGGACGAAGCGCCATAGTTCAAAAGTATGTTATCTGTAGGAGTATAAGGAGCTGAACTTGTTATGGAAACTGAAGAGAAAAGGCGATGGCCATAATTAAGGATAGCATTGTTGTTTTAATGTCATTTCTAGAAGCCCTGCAACTTTGGAGATTTATATAGAAGAGACTGGGTTGGAGGTCAATTGTGTATCAAACTGTGATCTACCACTTCCAGCTAAGGCTTAATGGATTGAAAATGTAAATAAGATTTGAACGATCGGAAATAGTGACTCCTCCATAGACTTGTCGCATATATAAGAATTTCCAAAAGTAATGACATTTCAGTTGACCAGTGTTTAATGAGACAACGATTTTAGTGGTCGGCTCATGAGTGTTTTTGTTGTTGTTAAGAAGCATGCATCTATAGATAAATGCTTGATTTTGAAGGTGAGAATATGTAACTTTTGAATTAAGGGAGGAAGAAGAAATGAAGGTCAGCTGGAATAGATAAATAAGCGGACGTAACTCGCAATGCTGGCAGAGTCAATAAATTTAGACTGTTAATCAATATTTTAAAAATTAAAACATGTAAAAGGTTGTAGAAATGAGGGTAAATTACTTATTTTATCATTTAATTATTTTTTAAAAAATTATACTTAATAATATTTCACAACTAAAAGTAGATATCATTAATTAATCAAATATCAACTTGCGATCAATTTTTTCGGTGGATGTCAAGTTGCTAACAATCTTACGTCCTTTTTCCGATACTGGAGGCCCAATTCTTTGAAGAATGACGTAGTGTGATAACGAATATGGATCGGACGTCAATTATGCACATGGGTAGTCGATTGCATGCAAGGCATTAAGGCAAGATCTTTATTTGAGTGGCAGCTAATGAATTGGGTTTGGACGTATATATGGAGGTTGAAATGTCAAATGGATTGGCACATGGGTTGTCTTTGTTTCAACTTATATATATATATATATATTGCATCGCCTGGGTTTGGAATCTGTTTGTGCTTGGTTGGGGAAGAAAAATAATGATGAGAAAGTATGTGTGTGTTGCCATTACAGTGCTCCTAGTGTTCTGCAATTCTTCTAGAGCTTTGTCAATGGAAATCAACAGCAGCAGAAGCACCTCCATCATCGCCGATGATCCCGACTTGGAGTTCCCGATGGATTCTCACAGCAGTAGATTCCTCAAGAGTGGCGATTCTGTGGTTGGGGATGCACTCTTTCGTTCCAAACCAGATACAAATTGTGCGAGAGGTAAACCTTATAGGGACTGCCTCCCGCAAAGGAACCCCCACAAAAAACCTGAACACTGTGCTACATACAAACGTGATTGCGGTGGCGGAAGGTGAAAGACGAATTCAACTGTTTCTACTAGTCGAGTTGCTTTTCTTTCTAATCTGTTAGCCTCATATCATGTGTGCACTACTCATCATATTTACTACCTTTTTCATTTTGTTAGCATGTGTTTGTAGTCGAGATCTTAAGGAATAATAATAATTTATTTACTATTAAAGTTGTTTAATTCACGTAAATTTATAAATTTATTTTAATTTGATATAAAATATTATATATAAATTTCAATTTATATAATATGTCACAATTAAGTATATTTATCAAACATAAAAATGTAAATGCTTTTATATATTCATTTTACGGTTCATTAATCAAATCTTTAACTTAGATTTCGTTAAGATGGGATGGTATTATAGAATTACGCTACATCAACACTAGAAAATAAAAAAAAATGTTATGTAAAGTTTTAAAAAGAATAAAAATACATTAAAGAATCGAGTATCATAAAATGAATTCAAATATTTTAATTTTTATTATAAATTTATAATGAAAATTAAGTGATTAATAGTATGTAACGATATTAGAATTTCATATAATTAAACTATAATAAAATTTAAATTTAAAATATAATAAAAATTTATCAAACCTTAAAGTTAATATAAACAAAAATTTTGAAAAAGTTAAAAAAATATTAAATTTAAAGATTAAATATTTTTAACCTAAATTGAAAAGGGAAAAAAAACATGCCGACAAACGACTACAGATATTGAAGTGAACCACACCTTGTGAATTATTTTGACAACGATTTTTCTCTAAATCTTAAAAAAAAAACCCTCAAATCACTTCATCCACCCACCACCACCACCACCACCACCACCACCACCACCACCACCACCACCACGTACGTCTTTGTTATCATTAGTAACCATTAATAAACTACCTACTCAACATCTGTTACATTAATTATCTCAAGTGCTAAGTTCAGCGAAATAGGGCAAGTTACTGTGCATCTGGCAAATTAATATTTCTATTATTGAATATAATTGAGTTCATCCTAAACTGATTTATGACATCATATTTAATTTAATAGTTAATAATAATATAAATATCATTTGATCTAAACACTCAAAATAAGAGTACATGAAATTACCTTGAAACATCTTATATTACAATACATTTTTTTCTTGAATTCTAAGTAAAAATTATTTTGGATCTTTCTCGAATCAACTTAGAATTACTATGAAGATTACTAATCAACAAGCTGCAGGTTTCGTTCATCGTCCTTGGGGATCTCTAATCTGGGAGAATACTGCCTTGGACGAGTGTTTACCAGAATCCTTGGTAATAAAACTTTGTTCATCACTTGTTGTCAAACTGAAAGTACTAATGCTCCTGGAATTCATCACATGGTCGCCAATGCTACTGAACACTTCCCCACTGTCATCTTCCATTGCATAGGCTGCAAAAGGTGTCTCCTCATCGAAGTCTCCTTCAAAACCGGCACCGGCATTAGGCGTAAGCCCCTCCTCCACGAGTTCTTGCAACTGAAGTGCGAACTGTAGGCCCCATACCACGGCATCCATCGATGGCCTCTTGGATCCTTCTTCATTCAAGCAACTCATTACCACTTCAATGAACTTTTTCGAACACTCGGGTACAATCTTACCTTTCAAAAATGGATCGATGATTTTGTGAAGTGTTCCATTTTGATGGCATTGTTGAAACCATGGTGCTAAGCTTACCTGAGCCTTCTCAGCAGAGCGGCTAAGGGGTGGCCTAGCACATAATATTTCACAGAGGACCACTCCGAATGAATATAAATCGGATTTTTCTGTCAGTTGTCCACGACGAGAATACTCGGGATCCAAGTATCCGAAACTGCCTTTCACCACTGTGCTAACATGAGTTTGCGATATGTTGGTCGGGCCAACTCTAGACAAGCCAAAATCCGAAACCTTAGCCACCCATTTCTCATCCAATAAGATATTTGTCGTCTTGACGTCTCGATGAATGATTGTGTGTTTAGCACCCGAGTGAAGATACTGCAACCCGATTGCAGCACCAAGACAAATCTCTAGCCGTTGTTTCCATGGAAGAGGAGGGTTTTCTGTGTTGTAAAGATGATCACGAAGTGTTCCATTGGCCATGTAATCGTACACGAGGATCATCTCTTCGTCATCGTTGCAGTAGCCTATCAATGAGACCAAATGGACGTGGCGTAGCTGGGAAAGCATCTCGATCTCGGTCCTGAATTCGTGAGCACCTTGTTGAGACCCCGGGTTCAACCGCTTGATTGCAACTGGTGTAGCCCCACCGTCGATGAATCCTTTGTACACATTGCCGAAACCTCCGACGCCGACGATGAAAACATCGTCGAAGTTGTGGGTTGCAGCTTTGATCTCCGCCAGTGAAAAGTAGCGACAAAGATCGGAAGGCAGAGATGAGCCACGAGACTTGGTTGACTTGGACGATTTCACAGTAGAGGAATACTGACTCAGCTGTAAAACTCCCTTGGTGTCTTTGACTCTCATCTTTCGACGGAAAATGAAGAAACAAAGAAGAGAAAGAACGACGAAGCCCGATATTGCGCCTCCCACGATGCCAAAAACTGCTTTGTTCTTCTTCTTGGAATTGATTGAAGTTTGCGGTGAATTTCCTAGTTCATTTACCGGTAATGGATCAGGATTAGGTCCAGCCAGAACAAAACTTTTGCTCAGTTTGAAGATTTCCAGGCCATTCAAGATTGCATCAGAATAAAGAGTTCCCCAAGCTGGCGAAGGATGCAAAGCAACAGACAGATTTTGCTGTTTTTGGTTTCCTCGTGTTCCTATTGCCACTACGTAATCCCTGTATACTGGAAACCCATGCCCACCACTCCATACTATAACATCAGCGTGAGTCTCCGCAGCTAAATTAGCCAAGAAGATCTCAAAGACTCGATCACCTTGTTGAGTTATCTCATTTTGGAACTCGCAAAAATGTAACCTTACAAAGTAATTGAACTCAGAATCAACAGGAAACTCCCAGGTGAGATTGTAGTTCTCATTCTCTGTCTTGTTCGTTCCCATGCTCCTGGCAGTTGTATAAACCTCCTTTGGAGCAGTGAAGGATGGGGTTTCACTGCTGAAGGTGAGCTCAGTACTGGTATTAACAGGAAGAGCACTTGGTTTCATTATTGTCACATAGTCGACGTCACTTAACCAGTGCCGGAACATCTCATAATCTTTTCCTGGCGAGAGTTCGCTCCCACCAACGTTGATTCGGTACATCTTCTCAAAGGCTTTGTTATTTTCCAGGGGGTACAATTTTCCCTGGGCCTGGCCTGTAAAAGTTACCCCATCTTCATCTCCGGCTGCTGCATAATATAGATGGGATGGCATGGAAACAACTTCGATTCCATTGATGAAGGCATAAGAATGAGTGATATCAGGACTTGGAGTGAAGATTAAGTTTAAACTTTGATAATCATCAACATATAAACAATATTCTTTGACAACTGTAGGTTCACGACGAGCATGAAGTAAAGCACTGAAGTTGCTGAGAAGGGTAAAAGGACCAGCTTTAACAGAGAAGAAAGCTTTATTAGAAGGGTCTTCTGCAAAGCCTGGATACGAAGTTGGATAGAAGTAGAAGCGAATGAACTTTGGGCCAGCGGTGAGGGGAATTGAATAGTTGAACTCTGAATAAGATAGACGTGCTGTGGAATAAGGGCGCGGATCAACCGATGAGGGCAGTTGGGATTCAAGTTTAACCGCTGATGATTTGTTCTTATTGTTTGGTTGCTCTATGAGGATGAATTTTCCACCGACATCTCCGACCCAAGGACGGCCATCAAAAGATTGGCCACTCGTGGAAGAACCACAATCAATTGTGATGTTTTCTGTAGGGATGTAAGGGGTAACATGGATATCTCCTGTTACGGGAACGACAAGGTATTGGACGAAGAAGAAGAGGCAGGGAAGCAGGAGAAACAAGAGGTTTTGAAGGCAAAAACTACTTTTGCTTGAATTCTCCATTGTAAGGAAAAAACAGAGAACCAGACAGAGATGCATATGAAGAAAGGGATAAAAGATGTATAAAGCTTGCAAATGAAAACTGCAGTAGGACAGTGCAGGCAAGATTCTGTTACTGAATTACATTTGAATTTTCCTACAACATTTCCCTTCTTCCACGTTTGTTTTCATTTGTTTAGTCAATTTACTACAATTCCACATTTGTTTTGTATATACAATTTGTAGAATGATGTATATTAGATTAAATGTCACTGAAAACCATTTGGAAATATCTCTGTTATGTTACTATCATTACACCATACGGGTCATGGACGACTCTGTTGTTGGTGCTACACCTTTGGGCACGGCATTGTTGAAATGTTGATGCTATTTTTCAGTGAATAATGTACCGTAAAGACAGACGAAAACGTGTCGTACAAGGTCTTGAATGAAGAAGAGGAGGCAGGGAAACAGGAGAAATAAGAGGTTTTGAAGGCAAAATGCCAAAAACTGCTTCTTTTGCTTGAATTCTCCATTGTAGGGGAAAAACAGAGAACCAGAGAGAGATGCATATGAAGAAAGGGATAAAAGATGAACAAAGCTTGCAAACGAATACCGTAGTAGGGCAGTGCAGGCAAGATTATATTACTGCATTCTTTCTCACAACATTCTCTGTTTCCCTTCTACGTCTGTTTTCATTTGGTCAGTCAATTTACTACAGTTCCATTTTTTTTTCTATACTAGATTAAATGTTACGAAAAATCATTTGGAAATTTCTCTGCTATGTTATGGGCCATGGAGGACTCTGCCCTCTTGGCAGGACATTGTTGGTGCTATTTATCAGATAAGACGCTGATGTACGAAAAAATAGACATCTTTAGAGACTCGCTTTTTAGATATTTTGTTTTACTGGAAGTGAATGGCGCTGACAAGTCAATGCTTGTGAGCTTCTAATATTCACAACTACCCTATCTTCTTTTGTTTAATAAAATATGAATTAATAAACGCCTTCAATAGGAAAACAAAATATTTTACGGTAATTAAGCATCTAGTATTTGAATTATCAGTTTTATTCTATTTTAGTATCTAAACTTTCAATATTTTTAAAATCATACATAAAGTTTAGTTTTTTGTTTCATTTGAATACTAATGTTCAAAATTTAACGTTAAATTTTAAAAAATTGAAAGTTTAAGTACTAAAATGGGTTAAAGTTGATAGTTCAGGTATTAAACACATTAAATTTTTAATGGCATGGTACTAAAATGAAACAAATCTAAACTTTAGGTATGAATTTGGAAAAATTTAAAAATTAGGTACTAAAACGAAACAAAACTGATAGTTTAAGTACTAAATGTATATTTTACCAAATATTTTATTAAAAGGATAAAAGTATTATTATAATAATGCTTATAATTATTTAGATCTATATTATTTATTGAATTTATTTGGGGTTATACCAACAATTAGTTGTTCTAGTGAAATGAAACCTAAGATATTTTAAGCAATAAATTATGTTTGAGAATGCTCTTATGTTTGAGAAATATTTAAAAATATTTAAACAAAGTCATTCAATAATTTTAATGAAATATAAATTATATTTTTTAATATAAAATATTTTATTTTTTTAGATGTCACATAATTTAATATGTATACTTTATTTTGTTGAATTAAATTATTTAACTAAATCAAACTAATCAACATTTAACAAAGTTGACTGGAAGTGTAGCACGTTGACAAGTCAATGCTAGTGAAGTGAATAAGACCTAGTTTCCAGGAATTGATGTAATCTTCTATAAATAAATATCCACCATTGTTAAACACGTTAAGCGTAGCACGTTGATAAAAGGATTGATCGTTTTCTCTTCATATGGTTCTCGTTTTACCCCAACCGTATATGCACACTGCATTTATGAGCTAACTTCACGAGAACTTGCGTTGAAAGGATACACACTTCCACTTTTTTAATCATTTCAATCTCAAAAAAGCTCTTCATTTTTTAAAACAGTCGCTATATATCTCTTGAGGACATTGCATTTGTATGGGAATATTCAGAGTGGAAACATGGAAAATTATTTCCCAAGACCTTTGTTTTTAGGAACTCTTATAATTACCCTTATGGTTATGCATGTTACAAGCACCTCTCAAGCAACAGGCTTTGCTTCACTGACTGAGAAGTTCAATGCCACTGCCACCACCGTTGCCGACACCGACGGTTTTGAATCGGAGTTCTTAATGGACCCTGATGTCGGTAGAATGCTTTTCGACTTTAGATACCTGATAAGTCGCTCCCGCATCCGTAGGCGACCGATTGTGAATTGCAACAGAGGGAACGCTTATGCGTCGTGCTTGCCTTCTAAAAACCAGCGGATAACATCAGAGCGTTGCGGTATCTACAAGCGTCGTGGATGCTTCTAGTTCTACCTAAGTTTCTTTGTTGAGGCCAAGTGGTAACTCTTGTGAATGAACTCCCTTTAGTATTTCTTTTCTCTTCTCAGTTTCAATGTCAAGGTTTATGGCTTCTATGTGTGAAATTTACTTTGAATCTACCCTTCGGATAATGGAATTTTATATTTTGTTCTACAGCCCATGTCACATACCTGTAATATACCATTAAAGTGATGTACCAAAAACACCCCAACTAAATTTATCCTTATTATGTAAATATTAAAAAGTATTGGATTTTTTAAAATTAATCATTAATTAAAATTTAGTTTTACTTTTAATAGAATTATAATTAAATAATAATTTTTAATAAAAAATAATAATTAATTTAAGTAAATTAATTTGTTTAGAATTTAGATTTGTAATTTATTTAAGAATGATCGTGAACAATAATCATAGTAGAAGACCTTAACTAACCGGAAAACACGTCGAAAAATTTGTTGAAAAATATTATATTACAAATCCAACACGACCGCTTGTGTCGTCCGCATTGCCATCGTCCAACAGTCACCCAGCAGTCGTACAGTAGTGATAGGTATGGCTCATAAATATACCGGTAAAGATAACAGGGGATGGAGCGGAGTGAGCGAAGCAAATTTTGATGGAGATTTATTAGGTATGACTCATAAATATATCGGTAAAGAGTACAAGGGTTAATTTTGTAATTATATAACAGGTTTATCTATTATAAATAGAGATGTAACCTAAACCTATAAGATATTGAATAAAACTTCTAGAGCCGCCTAGGCACCGAGGACGTAAGCACATTGTTGAACCTCATTAAAATTCTTGTGTTCTTTCATTTTTCTTTACCCGATTCATCAACAATTGGTATCAGATGTCAGGAGCAAAATTCGAAGTTGTGAAATTCGATGGTCAGGGTAACTTCGAATTATGGAAAACAAGGGTGAAGGATCTGTTGGCGCAGTAAGGGATCCTGAAGGCTTTGCGACCTACAAAGCCGGCGTCGATGGAGGAGGAAGATTTGGAAGAATTGTAACAGCGAGCGATAGGAACCATATGGTTATGTTTGGCGAACGAGGTCATGTATCACGTCATGCATCTATCGTCTCCAGATGAAATTTGGAAGAAGTTGGAAAGTCAGTTTATGTCGAAATCCTTAACGGCTAAACTGTATCTAAAGCAGCGGCTGTATGGGCTGAAGATGCAGGACGATAATGATTTGGCACAACACGTGAATGTCTTCAATCAAATCGTTTCTGATTTGGATCGACTTGATGTGAAAATTGAGGATGAAGACAAAGCGATGATTTTGTTGTGTTCGTTGCCTCCCTCTTACGAACACATGGTGACTACTCTTACATGTGGGAAAGAGACTATCAAAGTTGAGGAGATTATTGCAGCCTTGTTGGCTCACAACCAGCGAAAGCAGAATGTAGGGGAAAACTCTCAAGCTGATAGCTTATATGTCAAGGGTAATCGAGACCGTGGACGGAAGCTAGAGAAGGCATGGTCTAGGAAGATGAATTCCAGATCCAAAACCAGGGACAAGAAGACAATTCACTGTTACAAGTACAAGGAGGCGTGACATATGAAGCGAGACTGTCTGAAGTTGAAAATGCAGACTGATGAGAAGCGTGATGACTCATCCAAGTCTGTGAATGTAGTTGAGGATGACAATTCTAATTACAGCGAGGGTGATATGCTCTCTATTTCAACGACTCAATTGACAGATGTTTGGATTCTTGATTTTGGATGTTCTTATCACATCACGCCAAATAGGGAATGGTTTTCAACATACAAGTCGGTTAATTCTTGTTCTGTTTATTTGGGTGATGATCGCTGTTTCAATATTTTTGGTATTGGTGAGGTCAGAATTAAGATGTATGATGGCTCTGTTCGGACGTTGAGTGGTGTTCGACATATCCCAGATCTGAAGAAGAATTTGATTTCTTTGGGGACTTTGCACAAGAATGGTTTTATCCCTAAGGCTGGTGAGGATAGGGAAACCATTCGAATTGTTAAAGGAGCTTTAACTGTGATGAAAGGAAAGATGACTGCAGGGAATATTTACAGATTATTAGGGAGTACCGTTGTAGGTGGAGTTCATTCGATTGAGTCCTATGATGATACTACCAAACTGTGGCATATGCGTCTTGCTCATCTTAGTGAACGTGGTATGGCTGAGTTACATAAAAGAAATATGTTGCATGGTGTTAAAAGCTGTAAGCTCGACTTTTGCAAGTTTTGTGTTCTTGGTAAACAGACTAAAGTTCGTTTCAAGACTGCGAAGCACACAACTGAAGGGATTCTTGATTATGTGCATTCTGATGTATGGGGACCTTCTATGACATCATCTTTGGGTGGATCTCGGTATTATATTACCTTTATTGACGATTTTTCACGGAAAGTTTGGGTGTATTTTTTGAAACAGAAGTCCGAGGTTTTTGAGAAGTTCAAGCTGTGGAAAGCTGAGGTAGAAAACCAAACAGGACGAAAAATCAAGTGTTTGCGGTCTGAAAATGGTACGGAGTACACAGATTCACAGTTTCTACACTTCTGTAAGGAGTATTGGATTAAGAGGCATTTTACAGTGCGCAAGACACCACAATAGAATGGTGTTGCGGAACGAATGAACAAGTCATTGAATGAAAGAGCCATATGTTTGTGGTTGAATGTTGGGCTTCCCAAACACTTCTGGGCTGAAGCTGTTACATGGTGTGTTATCTTATCAATAGATCGCCAAGGGCATCATTGGCTGGGAAAGTTGCATAAGAGGTATGGACTAGTCATGATGTTACTTTTGATCACTTACGGATTTTTGGTTGTCCTGCTTATGTACATATACATGCTGATGAGAGATCCAAACTTGATGCAAAATCGAAGGAGTGCATTTTTCTAGGTTATAAGAAATGTGTCAAAGGATTCAAGTTCTGGGATCCAGTTGCGAAGAAAATCGTGATCAATAGAGATGTTGTTTTTTATGAACATCCCATGTTGCAGCAGAAGAAATACACGACAGTGGTGGATTTCTAGCAGTTTCCAGTTGAGAAAACAAAAACTTCTCAACCGACTTACAGTGGTTCCACTACAGATGATTTGCAGGATTATAGTCTCGCTAGAGACAGGGTGAGACGGACGAATATAAAGCCTCCGAACAGATTGGGTTTTGAAGACTTGGTCTCTTTTGCACTTACTGTTAGCAGTGATGATCCGGTTACTTTTCATGATGCAGTTACTAGTCAGGAAAACAACAAGTGGATGGCTGCCATGGTTGAGGAGATGGAGTATTTGAATAACAATCGTACATGGGAGTTAGTTCGTCTTCCTGAGGGTAAGAAGTCGATTGGTTGCAAATGGGTGTATAAGAAGAAACCAGCAGTAACAGAAAAAAAGGGGGAGAAGTTCAAGTCTTGTTTGGTAGCAAAGGGTTTTTCACAGTAGAAAGGAGTTGATTATGATGAAATTTTTTCTCCTGTGGTCAGTCACACTTCAATCCAAGCAGTACTTGCATTGGTGGCTAGTTGGGATTTGCATTTAGAGCAGATGGATGTAAAAACTGCTTTTTTGCATGGTAATTTAGAGGAGCAGATCTACATGCGACAACCTAAAGGTTTCACTCAACCTGGAAACGAGCATTTAGTTTGCAGATTGAAGAAATCTTTGTATGGGTTGAAGCAGTCTCCGAGACAGCGGTACAAACGGTTTGACTCCTATATGATCAAGATTGGCTACAAGCGATGTGAGTATGATTGTTGTGTCTATGTTAAGAGCCTTGATGATGGTTCTTTTATTTTTCTATTACTGTACGTTGATGATATGTTATTTGTTGCGAAGAACATGGATGATGTTATCGGTTTGAAAACTTTATTGAGTAAGGAATTTGATATGAAAGATTTAGGTGTTGCAAAGAAAATTCTTGGAATGGAAATTTGCAGGGACAGAGACTCAAGGAAATTGTGGCTATCTCAACGGGGTTATGTTGAGAAGATGCTAAAAAGGTTTGCGATGAGCAGCGCAAAATCAGTTAGCACTCCATTGGCGAATCACTTTAAGCTCTCATCAGAACAGTGCCCTAAGACATATAAGGAAGCTGAAGATATGACAAAGGTTCCATATTCTAATGTTGTTGGTTGTTTGATGTATGCAATGGTATGTACTCGTCCTGATTTAGCTCATATTGTTAGTCAAGTTTGTAAGTACATGTCTAAACTTGGTAAGCAACATTGGGAAGCAGTCAAGTGGATCTTTCGGTACTTAAAGGGTACTATGGGACATGGAATTGTCTTTGGTAGTCAGTGGAATAATCCTTTGGTTGTAGGATATGTGGATTCAGACTATGCAGGTGACTTGGATAATAGAAGATCTACGACAGGGTATGTCTTTACTCTTGGTGGAAGGCCTATTTGTTGGAAGTCTACTGTTCAATCTGTTGTGGCACTATCTACAACTAAAGCTGAATACATGGCAGCGGCTGAAGTTGCAAAAAAAGCTTTATGGCTTATTGGCCTAGTGAAGGAGTTGGGTTTTCAGCAAGGTGGAGTTCAATTGCTTTGCGACAATCAAAGTACTATTCACTTGGCTAAGAATCAGGTATATCGTGCTAGAACTAAGCATATTGATGTACGTTTTCACAAGATCAGAGAGTTGGTTGCATATGGAGATTTTCTGTTTCAGAAGGTACATATTGATGAGAATGCCACTGATATGTTCACCGAGCCAGTTACTAAAGACAAGTTCAAGCATTGCTTGGACTTGTTGAATGTTTCGAGTTGTTAAAGAAGTAAGGTAACCCAACCCACATTGAATGTCTCCTAAGGGCAGGATATTCGCCAAGGTGGAGATTTGTTAGGTATGACTCATAAATATACCGGTAAAGAGTACAAGGGTTAATTTTGTAATTATGTACCAGATTTATCTATTATAAATAGAGATGTAAGCTAAATCAATAAGACATTGAATAAAACTTCTAGCGCTGCCTAGACACCGAGGACGTAAGCACATTGCTGAACCTCGTTAAAATTCTTGTGTTCTTTCGTTTTTCTTTACCCGATTCATCAACAAGTAGTCACCCAAGAAAACTGTAAGAGCAATCATTTGAAATTCTTCCTCCATAGAACGAACCATACAGTTGTGAAAATCGTGCTTTGGCGACAGGTTGTGATTCTGCCATGAATTCAAAACACAAAAGCATAAACATTCATGAGAAAACTTCAACGAACAAGACTATAAATAGCACGTACCATGATGAACCACTTGCGAAGAGTCAGATAATCTGACGAACGACTGACCACCCGAATTGCCGGAAGTAACATATCTGTAAGTCCAACGAACATATAAATGCATCACAAGTCTATGAGTCAACTCTTTCAGTAACGCAGCAAGAAGAAATATTCTGTACCTACCAACCAGATCACAACTCTATTCGTCGCTAAGGGGTTCGCTTTGTGGTGTACAACGATAGCTGTTTGTCTTCGCATTAGCGCTTCTTTAGCTTGTGCTGCAGCAAATAAGCTATAATCATCATAGTAATGTCTTGAAAGTTTTTGAAATGTCTTTTGCCTGACTTTGATCACAAATAATCGCATGTATCGAGGCATCAAATTGTTTGAAGTTGAACTTACCAGTTAAAAATCCATGTTGGTCCGTATGAGCTTCCTCCTCCCATGCCCTCCATCTATGAATCTACCGAAATAGTTATGGAAAAGTAGGCAAATAGTAGCAACATAGAACTGTTAGTGCGTTTCCTTACTGTATAGCAATCAAATGACCAACCTTCACGATTGCAAGTAACATCGTTAAGCAACTGTAAGCTAGATGCGTGATTGCCATTACGAATATGAAGCGATGCAACTTCTCGAGACCTTCATGAGAAACAAATGGCTCATAACCCTGAAGAACAGAATAATTTAACGGATGATCGTTTAGAACACCCTGCAATAGCTTTTCTTGGGCGGCCGATTACTTTACGACTGCTAGGTGACTGTTGGGCGATGACAACTCAGGCTACGACAAACAGTCGCGTTGGATTTGTAACATAATATTTTTCAACGAATTTTTCGGTGTGTTTTCTGGCGAGTTAAGGTCTCCAACAGTGATTATTGTTTATGGTCATTCTTAACTTAAATAATTTACAAATCCCAATTTTAAACAAATTAATTTACTTAAATTAATTATTATTTTTGACTAAAAAATCATTATTTAATTATAATTCTGTTAAAAGTAAAACTAAATTTTAATTAATGATTAATTTTTAAAAAAATCCATTACTTTTTAATATTTACATAATAAGAACAAATTTAGTTGTGGTGTGTTTCGATATGTCATTTTAATGATACATTACGGTATGTGACGTGCAGTGTAGACTATTCCTCGCACTTAATTTTCCCCCCCATAAATTATAGTTACTTAACTGAATTAATGTAAGTTGACACTGTGTTTTCCAAGATGGGAAAACTGACATTTCATCCCTTTAAATTTTACGAAATTATATAATGTAATGATAAAATTATTTTGACCCTCACCAAAATTTTATCATTCGATTTGGCCCCTTAAAGAGGTTGCCAGCTTCACCCCTGTCTGGCAAAGCATTAGTTTATTGGACTTTGCATATTAAATACCCGTTGACAAATGAATCCACATGGATATATTCTAGCTTATAAAGATTCCATGACCCTGAATTTGAGCTATTTAAGGAGTATCATCGGTTGACGTTTAAGGCTGAAGAGAGTTCAAACATATAAGGAAAATCGAAATGAAGAAAGTATTCGTCTCTCTCGCGATTCTAGTGCTCGTGTTGTGCAACTCCTTGAATCCCTCTAGAGCAGCGTCAATGGAAACCGACAGCACAGGCGATTACGAGTGGGATTTCTCGACGGGATCAAGAAGAAATCTCCAAAGCCGTACAACTCTTGACTTGGATAGCAAGTAATGTTCTCGGACCATTCGCAAGTTGTGGGAGAGCTATAGGTCCTGCCTTCCCACGGCAAATGCCCCGGTCATGGTGTCGGCACGGAGGTGTAGCGTTTACAATCGAGGATGCTAAAAAACTGTGGCGTTACCACCGCCTATGCCAAAGGTGACTTCGAAGCTTGCCTTATTTTTGTACAATTTCGTCAATTTCTTTTCAATCTTTGTGCATCATATTAGCTTAACATGATTCATCATAGCGTGATCATTCAGATTGTAATGAACAAATTCAAAATTTAATGTGGTCCATGATAGTATCCGTCATATTTTTAGCTTAAATAAAATCCACACATACATTACAAATAATATTATTCGAACATAAATCGCCTAAAAATAATATATTGTTGTGGAATTCGGGTTAATTTCCACCAATAATAACAAATTCACCTTGAAAACTATTATCTAGGTGACTAGTATGAAAACAATTGTACTAAAAATCACCCAAGGTAGATTCCCAGGAAAAAGTGGAGGGGTCACAATGGTCCCTCTTAAAACCCACTCTCCTTAGACAGAACTACCAAGACAAGTAATTTTAATAGGACAATAATTAACAACAACTATACCCGACAATAGCTATTAAATAGACATAAAAGAGAAAACCAAAATTTAACGAGGTTAAGCCAAAATTATGCCTAAATCCTCGAACACTACTAAAATAATATTTCACTAATAGATGAAATATTACAAAGACAGAAAGAGTACAAATAGCCTTTAATAGTGAAGAAGGCTTATATTTGTGGGATGCTAAACTAAGGAGAAGGAGAGCTCTATTTATAACAAAAGAATTTCCCTTCCTCCTTATACACAACCAATGTGGGATTTTGCCGAAAACCAACAAATCTCCACCTTGGCAAATTCCACACACATCTCTCAAAAATCCAATCTTCAGTAGTGTCTGCAAATTCATCTTTCAATTTGTAACAATATTGACCAAGTCTAAACAATGTTTAAACTTGACCGCAGTTACCACTTTTGTCAACATATCAGCAGGATTCTCAGTGGTCCGAATCTTCTGGATTATGACTCCACTTTCTTCTAGAATCTCTCGTACAAAGTGATATCAAACATCGATATGCTTCGTACTTGCATAGTAAACCTGGTTCTTTGCTAAATGAATAGCACTCTGACTGTCACAATGCACTTTGATGTGCTTCTGTTCCATTCCCAATTCACCAAGCAACCCTTGAAACCAAATTGCCTCCTTCATAGCCTCTGTAACTGCCATATACTCTGCCTCTGTAGTAGACAAAGCCACTGTTGACTGTAAGGTGGACTTCCAACTGACTGGTGCCTTTGCAAATGTAAACACATAACCAGTAGTTGATCGACGCTTGTCCAAATCACCTGCATAGTCTGAATCACAATACCCAACTACACACTGACCATCTTGTCTGTCCTGCTGAAAGATCAAACCAACATCTATGGTGTTCAGAATATACCGCAGAATCCATTTCACAGCTTGCCAATGCTCCTTTCCAGGATCATGCATATACCTGCTCACAACCCCAACTGTCTGTGAAATATCGGGTCTCGTACACACCATTGCATACATCAAGCTACCAACAACACTTGCATACGGAACCTTTGACATGTATTCCCGTTCTACATCATCCTTAGGTGACATGGATGCATCGAGCTTGAAATGAGGAGCAAGAGGTGTACTAACTGGTTTTGACTTCTCATTCATGCCAAAACGTTTTAGTACCTTCCTCAGATATTCTTTCTGAGACAAACAAAGCCTCCCCAATTTCTTATCCCTTGATATCTTCATGCCTAGAATCTTCTTTGCTTCACCAAAATCCTTCATCTCAAACTCCCTGTTCAATTAAGTCTTTAGTTTCGCAATTTATGTCTGACTCCTGGAAGCTATCAGCATATCATCAACATAAAGAAGAATATATGTATAGGATCCGTCTTGTAGCTTGCATAAATACACACAATGATCATATTTTCTTCTTGTGTACTTCTTCCCTATCATAAACTTGTCAAATCGCTTGTACCATTGCCTTGGAGATTGCTTCAAACCGTACAATGATTTTTCTAATTTGCACACCATCTCTTCTTTTTCAGCAACTTTAAATCCATCTGGCTGAGTCATGTAGATTTCCTCATCCAAGTCTCCATTTAAAAATGCAGTTTTTACATCCATCTGAACTAGTTCCAAATCCAATTGTGCTACCAAAGCCAACAAAATTATGATGGAGAAATGTTTTACAACTGGAGAAAATACTTCATTATAATCAACTCCCTCCGTTTGAGCGTAGCCTTTAGCCACCAATCTTTCTTTGTAGCGGATGTTATTCTTGTCAGGAAATCCATCTTTCTTTGCATATACCCACTTGCACCCAATTGCCTTATTTCCCTTCAGAAGACTAGCTAGTTTCCACATCTGATTCTTTTGAAGGGATTGCATTTCTTCATTCATGGCGATCCTCCACTTTTTATGTTCTGAACTTTGGACTGCTTCATTAAAAGTGGCAGGAACGTCATCAATTGCAATTGGTGATTCAAAAGAGACCATATCAGCATAATGAGCAGGTTGTCAAATGGTCCTCTTTCCCTTTCTGAATGCAATTGATTCATGTTGCTGTGGAGGTTCTTGGGTTTGGACCTCTTCTTCATCTGACTCTTCTTCTACCATAGGAGAGTCAACATCATTTTCTTTACTGGCTGGGACAATTCTGCTTCCTTCAAACTCCACCTGTTTGGGAGTTCCATCTGTCTGCTCCAATTTTTCTGAGGTCACCTTTCTCAACATGGTAGATTCATCAAAGGTAACATCCCTACTGAAGATTATTTTCTTTGTTTCTGGACACCAAAGACGATAGCCTTTCACACCAGAGGTGATCCCTATAAAGATCGCCTTCTTTGCTCTTGGATCCAGCTTTGACTCCTTAACATGGTAGTATACAGTGGAACCAAACACATGTAAGGAATCATAATCTATAGCAGGTTCTCCAAACCATATCTCTAATGGTGTTTTACCACCAATAGCAGTCGATGGTAAGCGGTTGACAAGGTGACAAGCATAGACCAAAGCCTCAACCCAAAATTCTTTGCCTAACCCAGCATTAGACAAAATACACCGAACCTTCTCCACTAATGTCCGGTTCATACGCTCTGCCACCCCATTCTATTATGGTGTAGAACTGACAGTGAAATACCTGACAATACCTTCTTCTTCACAGACTTTCAGAAATGGATCATTTTTGTACTCTCCACCATTGTCTATACGGAGATGTTTGATTTTTTTGTCTGTTTGAGTCTCCACCATCTTTTTTCATTTAAGGAAAAATCCTAGCACCTCATCCTTTGTCTTCATTGTATACACCCAAACTCTTCGGGAAAAATCATCAACAAAGGTGACATAATAATGTGTTCCTCCCAATGAAGTTGTCTTGGAAGGCCCCCATACATCTGAATGAACATAATCCAAAATACCTTTAGTATCATGGATTGCTGTTCCAAATTTCACCATCTTATTCTTCCCTTTGATGCAATGCTCACAAAAAGCTAATTTGCAAGCCCGAGCACCCTTCAATAATCCTTGATTTATCAACAATGTCAAGGATTTTTCACCAACATGCCCCAAACGCATACGTCATAACCTGGTTGCTTCTGACTCCTGTTCATCAGTAGAAGCTGCCACTACTGCTGTCCCAACAATTGTACTACCCATAAAGTAATACACATTGTTTCTTTTCCGGATTCCCTTCATTATCACCAGTGCACCAGAGATAATCCTCATAATCCCATCTTTTGCCCTCACTTCTAAACCTTTAGACTCTAAGGTTCCCACAGAGATGAGATTTCTCATTAAATCTGGTACATAATGGACATCTGTTAAGGTTTTGATTCATCCATCTTGATTCCTCAAGCGAATTGAACCAATCCCAAGTGTGTCAAGAGGGGAATTATTTGTTGTGCAGACAATTCCACCTTTTAGTTCTTTAAAATCAAAGAACCATTCTCTATTGGGGGTCATATGGTGGCTACAAGCTGAATCTAACAGCCATGAACTGGAACAGCTGGTTGATGGCGTAGCAGCGAATTTGAAATCTGAATCTGCATCATCATACTCGACCATGTTTGATTCTGAGACAGCCTTTCCCCTTTCAGGTTTGCCTTTATTCTTTAGCCTGGGACATTCTTTCTTCCAGTTCCTTTTTTCTCGACAAAAGACACATTCATCTTTGCTCAATCTGGACTTTAACTTCGATCTCCCTCTCCTTCCTTTATTCTGACTCTTCTGACGACCTCTAACAACAAGAGCTTCTGCTTCGACACTTGTGTTTTCTTGTTTTTCTTTCTTTCTCAATTCATAACTTTACAAGGCAGAAGTTACTTCACTGAGAGACAGATCAACCTTCCCATGAAGTAGAGTAGTTTCAAGATACTCAAACTCATCAGGAAGTGATCCCATCAACATCAGAGCCAGATCTTCGTCTTCAAAAGTCACGTCCATATTCATCAGATCAGTCACCAGTTGATTAAAGCTAGTAATGTGATCATTCATAGTGGTACCTGGTACATAGTTGAAGCGGAACAATCTCTTTTTCATGTAGAGCTTGTTCTGACCGCTTTTCTTCAAAAATTTCTCCTCCAGTGCCTTCCACAATTTATTTGCAGAAGTTTCCTTAAAAAATGCATACTTCTGCTCTCTAGAAAGACACGATCGAATAGTACCACATGCCAATCTATTTATCCTCTTCCATTCTTTCTCCTCAACATCATCTGGTTTCTCTCCTTCAATAGCAATGTTTAGACCCTGCTGAAATAGGACATCTAGAACCTCACTTTTCCACATGCCGAAATGACCGGTGCCATCAAAAATCTCCACTGCAAATCTAACATTTGTCACAACATTTCTTGCGGATGTTTTTGTGTCGTCTGTCATTTCTACTACAAACTCTATTTAATAGCTGTCAATGCGGAATGTCAATTATCCCAAGGAATTTTTTTTTCTGATGTGGAAGATCAACCTAAGCCGCAACCACAGAGCATACTAAAATAAACCAAGAGCGTTGATACCAATTGTTGTGGAATTCGGGTTAATTTCCACCAATAATAACAAATTCACCTTGAAAACTATTATCTAGGTGACTAGTGTGAAAACGATTGTACTAAAAATTACCCCAAGGTAGATTCCCAGGAAAGAGGAGGAGTTACAATGGTCCCTCTTAAAACCCACTTTCCTTAGACATAACTACCAAGACAAGTAATTTTAATAGGACAATAATTAACAACAACTATACCCGACAATAGCTATTAAATAGACAAAAAGAAAACACCAAAATTTAACGAGGTTAGACCAAAATTATGCCTACGTCATCGAACACTACCAAAATAATATTTCACTAATAGAGGAAATATTACAAAGAGAGAGAAAGAGTACAAATAGCCTTTAATAAAGAAGAAGACTTATATTTGTGGGATGCTAAACTAAGGAGGAGGATGGCTCTATTTATAACAAAAGAATTACCCCTCCTCCTTATACACAACCAATGTGGGATTTTGCCAAAAACCCAACATATATTACCTTTTATCAATACACAAGGATGGAGCCATGATTTTAAGTCGGACAAAGTATAACTTTTCTAAATTGAGGAGGGCAAATTTCATAATTATCCCATAGATATTAAAAACATTGTAAGGTTGGGGGGCCACAGCCCCTCCCATATACTTCATAGATCCGTCTCTGCTAGTAGAACTACTGAATGAATTTTAAGAGAAAATATTTTATCACAAATGTTGTGGTATTTTATCAAAGAATAAAGCTCCATAAAACCGTGTTAAATTGGTAAATATATAGTACAAACGAGGTCGACTTTTGAATATGCATTGATGAGTTCAACAATGGTAGCATGTGAATTGTGGAAATTTGGCAAATTTTTTAACAAAAGCCAAATCGGCACCTGATTTCTGAAAACGAAAAGGAGTTATACCGTGACATAGACGAACTATAACATTGGGTTAACGATGAGACCATGCCGCGTATATAGACTTAAACAGCGGGACAAATGTTGAGTTTGAGTTGGAGCTATTGCTTGGAACGAGGAAACAATAAACCGAAATGAGAAATTATAAAGTTTTAAGGAGATAAAAAATTAAATTATTAATAAAAAGTATTAAAAAAATAAATTATATGATTATTTATATTTTTTAAAGATACAATCACACTTTTAACGTTCCATAGATTCATCCTTATTTACAATTATGATCGTAATTACATCATGCTTGTCAGAGTGTTACTAATCTAATAGATATATACTATTGTCACAAGTTTAAATCAGAAATACAACATAGCCTATTAAATTAAACATATAATTTAACTTATCAAGTTTAAACTTGATATAAATAGAAAAAGTACATTTGGTCGGATGGCAAAACTGTTCATCTTTGTCCCTTTATATTTTTTTAGGTTATGAGTTGTAGACCTACTAGGAGTGTCGTAACCGGTTTTTGTCCGGGCACGAAATATTAATTTTTTGGCGGGGAAATTAATGTTAAAAAATTTTGAAAATAATTTGTGAGTCGCCATCGACCTTTTGGATCAGGTAGGTCGAATACCTAAAAATTTTCTTTTAAAATAGTTTTTAAGAAAACCATATTTAAAAGATGAACTGATCTGCGTTTTATAACCAAAAATTTGTTCTTTTTAATAATAAAAAGGGGTTCGTGGTCGGTTACGTTTAGGGAAGGATTAGCACCCCTACAACGCCCAAAATTGGTACTTTTTAATTATAAATTGTCTCTATTATTAAAATTTAAAAATTCAAAAATATATTTAATTTTTAATTCTATTATTTTCAAAAATTATATTAAAATCTATTCGAAAAGAACTTCTAGGTGCCTTAAGACAGTTCTTTTCTTTGATATTGATAAATATTAATTTAAATAATATTGTTTAATTTTAAAATATCAGAATAGGACATCCAGTTGTATTAAGACTGTCCTTTTCTTTGATATAAATATTTAAAAGTTAATATTTATTATATATATTTATGAATATATCAAAAATATTTTAACAATATAATAAAAGAATAATTCTATAATATATTTAAATAAAATAAATGAAGACATATAAAATTAATAACTAAATTATAAAAATAAAATTAATTACTAATTACTAATTAATTATAGGATTTAAATATATTTTTTATTTAATAATTTAATGACCAAAATAAACTTATCTAAAATTCAAATTTTATAATAAATTAAATTAAAAGTATGAACTAGGGACTAAAAAATTATTTATTAAAATTAAGGGATTAAATCTGTCATTTATCCTAAATATATTATTTTAATAAAAAGGACTAAAATGAATAAATTTAAAATTTAAATACCGAATTAAAATTCTTATAAATTCAGTTTAGTGACTAAAATGTAAAGTTTACAAATATGAAGGACTGCGGAAGGGATTTAACTATTTTGTAATTACGCGCATAGTCCTCCCCAAAACGACGTCGTTTGGGAAGGGCTATTTAATGCCCAAAACAGCCGGCCCTTCGGGCCATCTCTTTCATTTTTCAATTTTCATTCTCTCTCTAACTGAGAGAGAATGAACAAAGCTCTCCCCTCTCTCTAGCTTCCCTCACCGGAGGGAAGCCGGTCACCGGACGGCAACCGTCTGCCGCCGTGACCAACACCGCCGGCCACCGCATCCGGTGGCCGGAAAAAATTTCTTTACACTAATATATAGATCGGACCGTCCTAAGGACGGTTCCGGTGTTATTTCTTCCTAAAAGGCTCCCAATCGGAGCAAATCTACAAAAGTACCTTCGTTGTTTCGAAGGTTCCGGTGAGATCTGGTAGTCGGAGCTTCCTCGGTAAGTCTCTTCTTCCTTTTTTTTTTTTTTTTTTTTCTTCTGGTTCTTTGCTGCTGCTGAGATCGTTGGTATTAGTTTGTTTTTTTCTTTTCTCTGTTTTTTTTTCTCTCCGATTCTGTCTCTGTCTCTTTTCTTTTCGCAGGTGGGGTGGTGGCTTTTATAGCCACCACCGTTGTGGCCGTCGGACCGGTCCGAAGAGTGAGTTTCGGTGAGTCACCGAACTTGTGGTGACTCACCCTTGATCATTGACGTGTGGAGGGCAGCTGGTTCTTCTGGAGGCTTCATCGACAAGGGCGTGGTACTGTAGTGTCGGCAGCATCTGGTTGAACCATCTGGCTTGGGAGGCGTCGGCAGAGGCGGCTGCTGAGATCTCTTGGAGCGGCGGCGGCAGCAGAGGCGGCTAGGGTTAGATAACCCTAACTGAAACCCTAAATGTTTTAGGGTTTCGGTTTGGTTTGGGCCGGCATTTGGGCTTGTAATTTAATATTATTTATATGTATTTAATATATTTAATAATAATAATGATAATGATAATAATAATAATAATAATAATAATAATAATAATTATAATAATAATAATAATATTTATATTATTGGTAAAAAATTATTATCTTCAGCTGCCCCTCTTTGCTCATTCTTGTGTTAACAAGAATAGGGCAAAGATGAAAAGATAATAAAATTTTTTATCCATTTGACTTTACTTTGATCATTATGGAGATATTGAATAAATTCTTCTTTTTCTCCAAATAAGTTCTTCTTATTATGAACTTTCTGCTGGGGATGATGATGACCTCTTTTTTGTGATAGAGTCATTCAAAAGGTTGAATAAGCTCTTGATGAGTTCTCCTCATTATGAACTTTTTCTTCCTTCTTCAGATGAGTTCTTCTCATTACGAACTTTCTCTGGAAATTGTTGATCCATCAAATGATGAATTCAAGCAAAAGGTTGAACAAATTCTTCTCATTATGAACTTCTTCTTCCTTCTTCAGATGAGTTCTTCTCATTATGAACTTTTTCTGGAAAAGATGATTCACCAAATGATGGATTCAGGTAAAAGGTTGAACAAATTCTTCTCATTATGAATTTCTTCTTCCTTCTTCAGATGAGTTCTTCTCATTATGAACCTTCTCTGGCAATGTTGATCCATCAAATGATGAATTCAGGTAAAAGGTTGAACAAATTCTTCTCATTATGAATTTCTTCTTCCTTCTTCAGATGAGTTCTTCTCATTATGAACCTCTTCTTCCTTCTTCAGATGACGAGTTCTTCTCATTATGAACTCTTCCTCTGGAAATGATGATCCATCAATTTGATGAATTCAAGCAAAAGGTTGAACAAGTTCTTCTCATTATGAACTTCTTCTTCCTTCTTCAGATGATGAGTTCTTCTCATTATGAACTCTTTCTCTGGAAATGATGATCCATCAAGTGATGAATTTGAATCTTTGCTAAAATCTTTGAAATTCCTGTTAAAAATTCAACAAGAATAAAAATGAATGAAAATGCACCTATTTTTGTAAACACCTAAAATATGATGCATGAATGTTAAGTTATTTGATTTCAGATTGGTGAACTGAATATTTCTTCAGTTGTAGAAACCCAATAAATCTTTCTTCTTCAAATCAGAGAATCTATCCTCTTTGACAAATGTAGAGGTAGATATAATGTCACAAAAATTTCTTGAGAATAAAACTCAATTGTGTAGGCTCTTGAAAAGCTTGCATTCAAGCAACATGTTGATTCTGATAACAGCTCATCTGATTATGAAATGGCTTTTCAAGATGATTTCACAGATATCGATAGTTCTTCTAATACCAAAAAATCTTGACTTCTGATTCTGATGAGGAGAATAAACTGTTATACTTGACAAAATGGGATTCTCAAAGGCTGAAGCTTCAATAGCCATGTAGAAATATGGTCCAAACTCATCAATTGTAAAATTGATAAATTTTATTTGTGCTGCTCAAATGACTAAGGCTGCTGATGCACTTCTTCGGATCAAATAACTCAAAGAACACTTCCAGAAGATGCTATTGGTAAATTCATCTTCTAAACTCAATGCTTGATTCTGTCTAATCAGATCAGATATCTCAAAAAAAACACTTCCAGAAAATGCTATGTTCTGTCCAACCAGATCAGATAACTCAAAGAACACTTCCAGAAGATGCTATGTTATGATCAAACAGATCAGATAACTCAAAGAACACTTCCAGAAGATGCTATGTTCTGTCCAACCAGATCAGATAACTCAAAGAACACTTCCAGAAGATGCTATGTTCTGTCCAACCAGATCAGATAACTCAAAGAACACTTCCAGAAGATGGTATGTTCTGTCCAATCAGATCAGATAACTCAAAGAACACTTCCAGAAGATGCTATGTTCTGTTCAACCAGATCAGATAACTCAAAGAACACTTCCAGAAGATGCTATGTTCTGTCCAACCAGATCAGATAACTCAAAGAACACTTCCAGAAGATGGTATGTTCTGTCCAATCAGATCAGATAACTCAAAGAACACTTCCAGAAGATGCTATGTTCTGTCCAACCAGATCAGATAACTCAAAGAACACTTCCAGAAGATGGTATGTTCTGTCCAATCAGATCAGATAACTCAAAGAACACTTCCAGAAGATGCTATGTTCTGTCCAACCAGATCAGATAACTTAAAGAACACTTCCAGAAGATGGTATGTTCTGTCCAATCAGATCAGATAACTCAAAGAACACTTCCAGAAGATGCTATGTTCTGTTCAAACAGATCAGATAACTTAAAGAACACTTCCAGAAGATACTATTGAGCACATATAAAAGGTTGAATTGTTTATAAACATGTTCAGGAAGTGCCGAATTGACAGAAAGGGTCTGTAAGGCTTCTGAAGCCTATGACAATGAGCCACCTTCGAGTGTCCAAAAGTATGTTCTTGATGAGTACTGAAAATGGAATCTAGTATAGGTTGGAAGGAATAAAGTTACTCCACTTGAACCTGATGAGGTGGAAATGCTTCTAGGTTTCCTTAAAAACCATATACAAGGATCTGTATAGAAACATGTTTCCCAGTGATATCAATGTCTTGTTTCTTTTTGTTGGAATCAATGCTTCAAAGGTTGACTTTTATTGTCTTAGTATATTTTTTCAAACAGATGTGCAAGAACTGAATGGTGATCGGTTGGAACAATTGATGAGTAGATTTGGCGGATTCGACCTTGTTGTCGGTAGCACCACTTGTAACAATCTTGATGTTCATGACTTTAAGCTAGTGATGATTTGCCTATTTTGTATTCCATGTATTTAAAAGTATTAACATAAAGTGATATTCAGAAATCTTTAATTTATTTCAAAATTATGTTAATTCAATAGAAAAGAATAAATTGAATTTCAAAAATAAATTGAATCTCAAATAAATTGAACTTGAAATAGATAGAATTGTATTCAAAGTTCTGGCAAACATAATAATGATAAAAATTCAAATGTCTCAACAAATTATGAGCATAAGTATTTCTAAATTAATCAAGTTGACACAACTTAGAGTAATGATGTAAGCCTTTGTCTGGAAGATCTCAATCGTTGTCAAAATGCTTGTAGATGTGAATCTTCTTCCAAACCATCAAAATCTTAAGAGAGTTCAATTGCCAGATGCCTAATATCAACCTGTATTTGAGCCGCCTTTTCAGGTTTTCAACTCAAATCCTTCCTTTGGTTACAAGATGCCCTTTGCGGGTTTTCACTTTGACCCCTTTTTTTCTTTTTCTTTTTCTTCTTTTCCTTTCTTTTTTTTTCTTTTTTTTCTTTTCTTTCTCTTCTTTTTCTTTTCTTTTTTTTTTTTCTTCAAGCATAATATTTCTTGACAGAATCTGAATTTATTGGATTTTTCAGAATTTTTCCATCCATTTCTGCCAAGATCAATGCTCCTCCGGAAAAGGCCTTTTTCACAATGTATGGCCCTTCCCAATTAGGCATCCATTTCCCACGGAAATCTTTATGTATAGGCAAGATCTTTTTTAGTACTAGATCACCCTCTTGGAATTCTCTTGGATGTACTTTCTTATCATGAGACTTCATCATCCGTTTTTGATACATCTGTCCATGGCAAATAGCTTTCAATCTTTTCTCCTCAATAAGGTTCAATTGATCAAATCTAGCTTGGATCCATTCAGATTCATCCAATTTTATTTCTCTCAATATTCGAAGCGATGGAATCTCAACTTCAATTGGTAAGACTGCTTCCATTCCGTAGACTAAAGAAAACGGTGTTGCCCCAGTAGATGTTCGAACAGTAGTTCGGTATGCATATAGAGCAAAAGGTAACTTCTCGTGCCAATCTTTATAGGTTTCAGTAGTCTTTGTAATGATTCTCTTGATGTTCTTATTTGCTGCTTCAACTTCCCCATTCATCTTTGGACGGTATGCCACTGAATTTGCATGTTTGATCTTAAACTGTGCACAAAGTTCGGTCATCATTTTGTTGTTCAGGTTCAGAGCATTATCTGTAATGATCCTTTCCGGTAGACCATACCGGCAAACTATCTCTTTCTTTATGAACTTGCAGACTGTGGATCTCTTAATATTGGTATATGAAGCAGCTTCAACCCATTTGGTAAAATAATCAATTGCCACAAGGATGAAACAATGTCCATTCGATGCTTTGGGTGTGATTGCCCCAATGACATCTATTCCCCACATAGAAAATGGCCAAGGCGCTGTCATTACATGTAAAGGAGATGGGGGTACATGAATCTTATCTGCATATATCTGGCATTTATGACATTTCCTTGCATAATCAATGCAATCTGTGTACATGGTAGCCCAATAGTATCCATATCTCATTATTTTTCTGGCCATGGAAAGACCATTTGCATGTGTTCCACATATTCCACTGTGTACTTCTTCAATGACGTTTCGAGCTTCGCTGGTATTTAAACATCTCAATAGCATTTGATCACTGCTTCTTCTATACATAATCTCTCCATCAAGAAAATATCCAGCAGCCATTCTTCTCAAGGTTCTTTTATCAATTTCTGATGCATTTGGTGGATAACTTTGATTTTTGATATATTGCAGGATATCATGATACCATGGTTTACCATCTACCTCTTCTTCCACACTATAACAATGTGCAGGAATTTCATATACTTGCATTTTGATTGGCATCATATCAACCTTCTGAGTTGCCTGAAACATAGCAGCTAATGTAGCCAAAGCATCTGCCATTTGATTTTCTTCCCGAGGGAGATAATTGAAGGTAACTCTCTCAAATTCTTTCACTAATTCGAGGGTAAAATTTCGGTATTCCAACAATTTGGGATCTTTTGTTTCCCACTCTCCTCGCAATTGATACACCACTAACGATGAATCTCCATATATCTTGAGAAATTTGATTTTTCTTTCGATAGCTGCTTTCAACCCCATGACACAAGCTTCATATTCCGCCATGTTATTGGTGCAAAAGAACTCCAGTCTACTTGTAAAGGGATAATAAATATTTTCTGGAGAAATTAACACTGCCCCGATTCCTCGTCCCAAAGCATTAGATGCTCCATCAAAATAAAGCTTCCAAGTTGCAAATTCATCATTTGTTCTGACTTCTTCATTCATGGATATGCACAACAGATCTTCATCGGGAAAATTAAAGTTCAAAGGCTGATAATCATTTGATACACGACTGGCCAGAAAATCAGCTATTACACTTCCTTTTATTGCTTTTTGGTTGACATATATAATGTCAAACTCAGATAATAACATCTGCCATCTAGCCATTCTGCCTGTCAAAGCTGGTGATTCCATTAAGAACTTTAAAGGATCAAGTTTGGATATCAACCAAGTAGTATGGTATAACATATATTGTCTGAGTCTTCGAGTAGCCCACACCAAAGCACAACATAATTTTTGTATTGGTGGATATCGAACTTCACAATCAGTAAATTTCTTGCTCAGATAATAAATAGCTTTTTCTTTCCTTCCTGATTCATCATGCTGTCCTAGTACACATCCCATCGAATTTTCAAAGACCGTCAAATAGAGAATTAATGGTTTATCAGGCATTGGTGATACTAAAATTGGGGCATTGGATAGATATTTCTTAATAATATCCAAAGTTTCTTGACATTCTTCATTCCAGACTTCAGGGTTGTTCTTTCGAAGTAATTTGAACACTGGATCACATTTGTCAGTTAATTGAGAAATGAACCGAGATATATAATTTAATCTTCCCAAAAAGCCTCGAACTTCTTTTTTTGTATTGGGTGGTGGAAGATCTTGAATTGCTTTTACTTTATCTGGATCAATCTCGATTCCTTTTTTGCTGACCACAAATCCCAAAAGTTTTCCAGAAGTTACCCCAAAAGTGCATTTAGCGGGGTTAAGCTTTAATTGATACTTCCTCAATCTCTGGAAAAGCTTCCTCAGATTTTGAATATGTTCTTCTTCCGTTCTGGATTTGGCAATCATGTCATCTACATATACTTCAATCTCTTTGTGCATCATGTCATGAAACAAAGTTACCATGGCTCTTTGATATGTTGCCCCTGCATTTTTCAATCCAAATGGCATCACTTTATAACAGAATGTGCCCCACATGGTTATAAATGTTGTTTTTTCCATGTCTTCAGGATTCATTTTTATCTGATTATATCCTGAAAAACCATCCATAAATGAAAACCATGCGTGTCCTGCAGTATTGTCCACCAATGTATCTATGTGGGGTAATGGAAAACTATCTTTCGGACTAGCTTTGTTGAGATCTCTGTAATCCACACACATTCGAACTTTCCCATTTTTCTTTGGTACGGGAACAATGTTGGCTACCCATTCTGGGTATTTAGATGCCTGTAGGAAACCTGCATTGATCTGTTTCATTACTTCTTCTTTGATTTGCAACAACATTTCTGGCCTCATTCTTCTGAGCTTTTGTTGAACCGGTTTATATTCTGGATTGATTGGAAGCTTGTGTATCACTATATCTGTACTCAAACCAGGCATATCTTGATAAGACCAGGCAAAGATATCTTTGAACTCTTGAAGGAGATTTATCAATTCTTGCTTTATCTGGATTGTCAGAGTAGTGCCAATTTTCACCTCTTTTCTTTCTTCATCTGTTCCCAAATTCACAGTCTCAACCTCTTCTTTGTGTGGTAGAATTTGTTTGTCCTCTTTTTCTACCAATCTTAATAATTCAGTAGGAACATCACATTCCAGTTCATCTTCACAACCATTGATTTCTTCCAGACATATAGGCTGCTCTAAATTTATCACTGGATTAAATCTAGGAATAAACATGCTATTAACACTGTGACACCTGCAAATTTAAATCGGAACATTTCCGAAAGAATATAGTAAATTTATGAAATGTAAAAATGTAATAAAATGTAAAGAATGATTGCCATCTGAAAATTTTAAAGAAAATTTCTTATATTTAACATAATTTCTTTTACAAGATAACAAAAAGTTTTCATATTTTTGAGCTAAACATAAAGATTAGTTCTGAATATTACTCTGCATTAATATTAAAAACTATAGGAAGATCTTCAGTGGTCCAATTGGTGAGTGTTTCTTCAGGAAGGCATGGTCGAATCATATCCAAGTACTTGCCAGTCTTGTTGTTATTCGCGATCATGTTGATAAATAATCCATTCATAGCTTTTTCAACTATGTCTTGGTCTTTCATCAACTTTTCTTCTTTAAAGGTTTCAACAAGTTGCTGTTCCACATTAATTGTTCCCCCTGATCTGAATGTTGTCCTCAACTGTGGGAAAGACATGTGTTTCCAAAGGATTTCTCCTCCTTTCAATTTTGCCTTTCTGTCTTCACATCTTCTTTTCATCTCTTTGTTCTTTTGCTGAAGATTGGGCTTAAACCCCAGACCAAAACGGTCTTTTTTCATTTTTATACTGACAGGAGCTGAAATCCCTTGAAGATTCTTTCCTAGACCTCTCCCAGTTTTAGCTCCGATGCCTAAAGTTTGTTGTACCGTCATCTTGGTGCAATCAGACAATCTGGGATATGGAATTTTCCTTCCTTCTGCAACATAGGTTGCATTTACAAATTCAAGAGCTCGAAAAGAGCATTCAAGAGCCTCATCATTGGTGTCGATATATGGAACATCGCTTGTTACAGACGCAATGATTTCTTCTTCAGCACTGACGCATATGAGTTGTCCATCAACAACAAATTTCAATTTCTGATGTAATGAAGAAGGAACGGCTCCTGCTGAATGAATCCATGGCCTCCCTAATAGACAATTATATGTGGGATGGATGTCCATCACCACAAAGTCAATATTGTACACGACTGGGCCGATTAACAAAGGTATTTCCATTTTCCCAAGCACTTCTTTTTGGGTACCATCAAAGGCTCGTACCACATTCTGATAACTCTTCATGTGTGATTGATCCAGAGGCATTCTTTGAAGTGTAACTAGAGGCATCAAATTGAGGGCAGACCCATTGTCAATCAATACTCCTGGCAACACATGACCATGACAATGTGTCGTGATGTTTAAAGCTTTTACTGACCCCATTCCGCCTTCTGGTATTTCATCATCTGTGAAGGTTATGTAATTGTCGGCGGCTATATGTCCCACAATTCTGTCAAGTTTATTGAGGGATATATCTTCGGGGATAAATGTCTGATTGAGAATTTTCATCAAAGCATTCCTATGCGCTTCTGAATTCATCAAAAGATCAAGAATAGAAATTCTCGCCTGTTGTTTGTGTAGTTGTTCAACCACACTATACTCACTATGTTTCAAGAATTTCAAAAATTCTTGAGCTTGCTTTTCTGTCACAGGTTCATTGAATGCTGGAAGGGATTCATCTTCAAATACCTTCTGAGGTATTGCCACAGCTTTTCCTTTTGCTTTCACTTGTTCTGAAGCATTAGATGTTTCGGGAGAGTAACATCTACCACTTCTCGTAAAGAAACCGACTTCGCTTACTGCTTCAGATGTCGATGTAGTACTCAGACTTTGTATTTTCTCTTCTGTTTTTTCTAAAGAAACAGGTCCTCCTACCATTGAAACATTGGTAGTATAATTCCAAGGTACCCTACGGGTATCTTTGTATGGAAATGGTAGAGGAGTGGTAATAACTACTTTTGGCCTTATTGGTGCCGGAATCACCGTGGATGATTTCACATTAATGATCACAGGATCATTTATTCTTTGACTTGGTTTAGAATCCTCTGATGAGCAAACATAATCTTCTTTTTTCCCGGGTTCTTCTTCAAAGAATTCTATTTCTCTATTGTTCATCAATTTTTGCACCAAGTTTCTAAACTCAGGACATAGTTGAATTTTATGCCCTTTCTCCTGATGATATTCACAATAATTCTTGCCTTCATTCTGCTCTGGCCTGAATTGTTGTGGAATTATACCGGCTAAAGAAAATTGTTGGAAAATCCAAACAAACGGAGATTTAATTTCAGAAATGTCAGTCTTTGCTTTCTTTCTGTTCTCTTCCTGAATTGCATTCACGTTTTTATCTCCATGATTTGGCAATGGATGACTTGATGCGGATGGTGTATTGAATTCCAACTTCCCAGTGTTGATCAAATTTTGAACCACTCTTTTGAATGCTAGACAGTTTTCAATAGAATGTCCTGTAATTCCTTCATGGTAAACACAGTGTGCCTTTGTATCATACCAAGGAGGGAATGGTGGTTGCATGGGAACCAAAGGATAGGGCCTTATAACATCTGCTTTTAACAGCGAATCATAGATCTCTGCATATGGTACTGGTAAAGGTGTAAAAGACAACCTTTCATTTTCCTTTCGAGATCCTCTGGACTCTGCTCGATTAGTGTTTGTTTCCTCTTTCTTAACCCTTGGCTGGGTTATTGTAACACTTTTCGATGAATCTTTGCTGTAAGAATTGGCATTGTTGACCTCATTCTCCTTTTTCCGGTATGTAGGTCTTTTGGAACTAGATCCATCATTTGATTCAATCTTGCCACTTTTCAAGACATTTTCAATTAATTCTCCAGAAATGACCAAATCTGCAAAATTTCTTGTTGCATTCCCCATTAAATGGTTTAAATAAGGAGCCTTCAATGTATGAACAAACATCACTGTGGCCTCTTTTTCTGACAAAGGTGGTTGAACTTGGGCCGCAGTGTCACGCCATCTCTGGGCATACTGTCTGAATGTTTCATTATTCTTTTTCTCCAAATTCTGTAGAGTCCATCTATCAGGGACCATGTCTGTCACATGGCGGTACTGCTCTAAAAATGCTTTAGCCAAATCTTTCCAGGATCTAATGTTGGCTTTAGTCAATTGAGTATACCATTTTAAAGCCGGTCCTGTCAAACTATCCTGGAAACAGTGAATTAACAATTTCTCGTCTTTCACATATCCTGCCATTCTTCGACAAAACATAGTAATGTGGGATGAAGGGCATGTAGTACCGTTATATTTATCAAATTTGGGAGCTTTGAACTTGATAGGGAGGATTAAGTCTGGAACCAAACTCAGCTCACTAGCATCAAATCCATAGAATGATTCAGTTATTTCCACGGATTTCATTCGCTCTTCTAAGCTCTTGATCTGTCTGGTCAGTTCTTCATTTACTTTTTGTTTCTCATTCAGCTCATTTAAATCTGGGATCAAATGCTCAGTATTAAGGTCCCCTATTTTCACATCGGACATAAGCAGATTTTTGCTTGAAGATGCAGGATCCACTTGTTGTTCCTCATGTGGTTTGACTTCTTGTAACGCAGATGTACGAGCATTGATTTGTATAGGGGTAGTACCAGAGTGATAAATTGATTCTGGTGGAAAACCTAGAGGGTATATGGGTTCTTGGTCAAAAGATACAGGATTTTCCTGCATTTTTCCACTGATAGCCTGCCTTTTAAACATATCCTCTATCTTCTTCATCATACTGTCTTGTGAATTTGCAATGCTGGCTTCAATTTTTTCCAGCTTCATTCTCATTTCCTCTTGTTCTTTATGATGCTGTTCCTCAATACGCTGTATTTTATCCTCCATAATTCTCTTAGTGGCTTGTCTAGTACCGTAGTGATGTAGTATTTCTCTTTTGGCCAGAGTAACTGCGATTGAAAAATCTTTTATATTATTTTTTCAAATTTTAAATTAATGAATTTTAACTTAATAAATAATTCATAGTGAAAATTATGAAATGAATGATGAATGTATGCAAAATGTATGTATGCAAAAAGATATTGATCCCAAAAAGTTAACTGTCATAGAACAACTTTCATCGGCATACAAAAGTTTCTTTATAATAGTTCATAACTACAGATAAGGCATAGCTTTCCTATTAAGCTCTATAATTTCCTTCATTAACCATGACACCTTCTTTCCACACTTAGAAACTGGATCAACGTGATGCTCAATTATTTCGGCTTCAACAGCTAGTTCCCCAACATATCTAGCAACCTCGCTCATTTGAACCATGGCCTCAAACACCATATTACTTCTTTCTTCACTTCTTTCGACATAGAACTCGGTTGACTTTTGCCATTGCTCATTCGTTCCTTCAAGAGTTTGCTCTAACTCAGTGGTTCTGACTCGGCAATTGTGCAGAATTTTTTCAAGATCTCTAATGCGTCTTCGCAGTGAAGCATTTTCCTCATTACTTTCTTTGAGATCATTAGGCCCTAGACGAACCTTTTCTTGAAACAACGATTCCTCAAGTTGCAAAATGTAATTATTAAACTCTGAGTTTTTGTTTCTAGACTGATCCAGATCCTCTTCAAGTTTTGTTCGTGCTTCTTGCGTTCTTTGATTAAGCTTCTGGATTTGAATATCTTTGTTTCTGCATCTTTGCATCCAATTGTTAGCCACCTCCTGCTCTACCTCAAGTCTGGTGTTAAAATTTTTTCTTTCTAGCTCCCATTTTTCCTTTTCAACATTGGATTCTTCCATCTTTTGGCCTCTGACTTCAAGTTCAGCAATCAACTGGTTCATTTCAGATTCAAATCCCTTGAACATGCTATTTTTCTCACCTTCAAACTTATTAAAGATGTCATTCTTCATTTTTTCTAAATCTTTGGCTCGATCCCTTTCTCTTTGTATTTCATTCATGATCTCACGGTGTTCAGCCTTGTGTTTTATAATTCGCTCTCTTCTGTCGACCTCAAAATCTTCCATTTTTTGCTTTCCTTTTTCCAGGCTTTTGAGTAAACGGCTATTCTTTTCTTTCAGATCTTCAACTCGTCTTTTCTCGATGTTCAATTCTCTGGTCATCTGTACCGTCGATTGGCTAGGTCCTGATATTTTTCGGGATTTATATAACTCCTGATAATCTTTCTGTAAGGCTCTGTACTCATCCTCACCTTTTTCTTTATCTTTTCTCAACATTGCACATTGTGACGAATGAAAGTCAATGTCAACCCCCAACATAGCTTTATCTTGTATCATTTGCTCTAACTTTTTCGACCATCCATCTCTTTCTGCTTCAAACTCAGCTCTCAGGATTTCAATCTCTGACGGAACCACTTTAATGCGATCTTCCATAGAAATATCCTCATTTTGATCTGGTAGAGGAATATTTTCATTTTTCCTGACAAATCTCCATTCTTCATAATCAGGAGTTAGCATTTCTTTTGCTGCTTTAGCTCGGATACAAAAAGTTGTTTTCCAAGCTGTAACGGCTTCCATGATGTTTCTTTTATAATTTTTGCTGTGGAATGCAAACTCAGATGACTGTAGTCCAGCAGTGACAGGTACAAATTGACGACCTTCATACTGTCTTATAACCAGAAGTGGTGCATATCCAATTCCTCCCCATAATCCGAGCAGCATTATCCAGTTGTAATCACCACATTTGTAAATGAATTCCCTTTGTATTTGCCACGGGGCTCGCCAAACAATGTCATTGCTTTGCAGATTTCTAAAGGCATTAATCCACATATCCTTCTTAATTTCTTTCGGCCATTCCTGCTCCAGAAATTCCTTTAATGGTGAATAACCCGTATTGAAGCGTCGGTATGAAACCTTTTCTGTTCTCCAGAAATGACTACGGATCCAAACATATAATAACTGAGTACACCCTGAGAATCGTCCACCTCCTAACCTTCTGCAAGCATTTAATGATCTGAAGGTCTCTGCTAGGATGGCAGAAACAGGATTAATCTTCTTTGATAGTTGTTCAAACAAGTCTACTACTGCAGCTTCAATATATCCCAATACTTTTGGGAAGATGACCATACCATATATACCCAGAGCAAATAGATCGAATCGTACTTTAGCGTCTGGATGACTCTGAATAAGCTCCCTGATATTGGTCCAAGCAATGCCTTCGCTTTCGCCTTTTTGTTTTGTACGGGATGCTACCCATTCTTCTCGTACCCCAGCAATTTTTGCTAATTTAACTCGAAAGGGCTGAGTTTTAATTGACTTTGAATATATTCGACTTTCCAAAGCACCTTCAAGATGTAACAAAGTTGTATATTCTTCAATAGTAGGGACCAAGTCCTCCTTATTGAAAGTGAAGCAATTGTACCCTGGATTCCAGAATTGAACTAGGGCTCGGAGTAATTCATCATCAACTTCTACATAAAGCAGATATGGGATGTCTCCGTAAGTCTGATAAAACCGCAATTTTTTGTTTGAATCCCAACTTTCCCAAATGCTTCGCAAATCTTGCAGATCATTTCTTTTTAGTGAAACTGAAGCATAACTGGCCAAGTCAGATACATAATCATCCTGTAGACTGTCTCCTTCTTGTCTTTGTAAATCTTCAGCCCACTGTCTTACTTCTGAGTTTAGAATTACTTGACTTGAACACTTTTTATCCATAGATGAAGGCTTTCCAATGAGACTATTAACACAAGGATCAATGTCTTTTATCCTGTATGATGCTATGTAAACAGAAAAATAAAGAACACACAAAAAGAAAATAAGTTAGTTTAAAGGATAATAACATTTATTTAATTTAAACATGCTTTTCTAAATAATTTAAATAAACATGTAAAATAAATTAACAGGAAAGACATAATTCATTTCTCCTGTGTGTACACCTATTTTGGACAAAATTTCGGCATGACTTCTGATTGGAAGAGTTTCTAAGGTTTTTTATATGCAGGGTTTCAGAACTAGGAGTAAAGGTACCCGAATTGTCCTTGTTAGTGCCCCCTTGGGTTGCTAACCCTCAATCCTAGTCCATTACAGACTAAAGTGAATCGAGTTCAATTCGAGGGGATACATTTCTCTATGCCTGACACGGAGAATAAATTCTCACGAAGACAGAGAGCATATGAACCCCGAAAGTTACTTGCTAGGTCTGACACGGAGAATAAATTCTCACGAAGACGTTGCTTTCACTCCCACTTAAAAGGGACAACTCAATTATAGAGCTTTATGTAATGCAATGCAAGTGTTGTGTGTGAGGAGAAATGTTCAAACCTTTGACATAAAAATAAATACTGAAATAAAATACTTGCAAATAAAATAAAACATATAAATATTATAAAAATAATAAATAAATAAAATTTGAAAAGAAAGAATTAAAAATTAAATATATAAAATTTTTAATTTTTAACTAATAGAGACAATTTATAATTAATTTTTAAAAGTTTGACCGGTCCCCAGCAGAGTCGCCAAGCTGTCGTAACCGGTTTTTGTCCGGGCACGAAATATTAATTTTTTGGCGGGGAAATTAATGTTAAAAAATTTTGAAAATAATTTGTGAGTCGCCATCGACCTTTTGGATCAGGTAGGTCGAATACCTAAAAATTTTCTTTTAAAATAGTTTTTAAGAAAACCATATTTAAAAGATGAACTGATCTGCGTTTTATAACCAAAAATTTGTTCTTTTTAATAATAAAAAGGGGTTCGTGGTCGGTTACGTTTAGGGAAGGATTAGCACCCCTACAACGCCCAAAAATTGGTACTTTTTAATTATAAATTGTCTCTATTATTAAAATTTAAAAATTCAAAAATATATTTAATTTTTAATTCTATTATTTTCAAAAATTATATTAAAATCTATTCGAAAAGAACTTCTAGGTGCCTTAAGACAGTTCTTTTCTTTGATATTGATAAATATTAATTTAAATAATATTGTTTAATTTTAAAATATCAGAATAGGACATCCAGTTGTATTAAGACTGTCCTTTTCTTTGATATAAATATTTAAAAGTTAATATTTATTATATATATATTTATGAATATATATCAAAAATATTTTAACAATATAATAAAAGAATAATTCTATAATATATTTAAATAAAATAAATGAAGACATATAAAATTAATAACTAAATTATAAAAATAAAATTAATTACTAATTACTAATTAATTATAGGATTTAAATATATTTTTTATTTAATAATTTAATGACCAAAATAAACTTATCTAAAATTCAAATTTTATAATAAATTAAATTAAAAGTATGAACTAGGGACTAAAAAATTATTTATTAAAATTAAGGGATTAAATCTGTCATTTATCCTAAATATATTATTTTAATAAAAAGGACTAAAATGAATAAATTTAAAATTTAAATACCGAATTAAAATTCTTATAAATTCAGTTTAGTGACTAAAATGTAAAGTTTACAAATATGAAGGACTGCGGAAGGGATTTAACTATTTTGTAATTACGCGCATAGTCCTCCCCAAAACGACGTCGTTTGGGAAGGGCTATTTAATGCCCAAAACAGCCGGCCCTTCGGGCCATCTCTTTCATTTTTCAATTTTCATTCTCTCTCTAACTGAGAGAGAATGAACAAAGCTCTCCCCCTCTCTCTAGCTTCCCTCACCGGAGGGAAGCCGGTCACCGGACGGCAACCGTCTGCCGCCGTGACCAACACCGCCGGCCACCGCATCCGGTGGCCGGAAAAAATTTCTTTACACTAATATATAGATCGGACCGTCCTAAGGACGGTTCCGGTGTTATTTCTTCCTAAAAGGCTCCCAATCGGAGCAAATCTACAAAAGTACCTTCGTTGTTTCGAAGGTTCCGGTGAGATCTGGTAGTCGGAGCTTCCTCGGTAAGTCTCTTCTTCCTTTTTTTTTTTTTTTTTCTTCTGGTTCTTTGCTGCTGCTGAGATCGTTGGTATTAGTTTGTTTTTTTCTTTTCTCTGTTTTTTTTTCTCTCCGATTTTGTCTCTGTCTCTTTTCTTTTCGCAGGTGGGGTGGTGGCTTTTATAGCCACCACCGTTGTGGCCGTCGGACCGGTCCGAAGAGTGAGTTTCGGTGAGTCACCGAACTTGTGGTGACTCACCCTTGATCATTGACGTGTGGAGGGCAGCTGGTTCTTCTGGAGGCTTCATCGACAAGGGCGTGGTACTGTAGTGTCGGCAGCATCTGGTTGAACCATCTGGCTTGGGAGGCGTCGGCAGAGGCGGCTGCTGAGATCTCTTGGAGCGGCGGCGGCAGCAGAGGCGGCTAGGGTTAGATAACCCTAACTGAAACCCTAAATGTTTTAGGGTTTCGGTTTGGTTTGGGCCGGCATTTGGGCTTGTAATTTAATATTATTTATATGTATTTAATATATTTAATAATAATAATGATAATGATAATAATAATAATAATAATAATTATAATAATAATAATAATAATTATAATAATAATAATAATATTTATATTATTGGTAAAAAATTATTATCTTCAAGGAGTATTCCAATTTATTCTCTTAGGGCGTGTTTGGTTCGGGGTATGTGGGATTACCCAGGGAATGGAATCCTCATTCCCCCGTTTGGTTGGCCAACATTCCTAACCCCTGATAATCTTTTATTACCAATAGTGGTATTTTGGGGGTATATTACCGGGAATGTGATTATCTCCCTTCCCTTAGGTATTGTTGAATTATCGGAGTTTTGGACTAAAATACCCTTAATTTGTTTTTTCAAAAATATCACTCTTCTGTCGTTAAATAATAAAAATTCTACGAATGTTAAATTACAAATTTATCCTTAAACTATTTTAGATTTACAAAAAAAAATCCATAATTAGAATTTTATGTGAAGTTCAGGGGTTAAAATAAAATTTTACCATTTCATTAAACCTATTTATCTTTTCAATTTTTAAAAAAAAATTATATAAATTTTATTAATTTAAATTTTTAAAGAAAATATATAAATTAATTATAGTAATATTATAGTATAATTCAACTTGTTAAAAAAATATAATAAGGACAATTTGGTAAAATATACATTCCAATAATATTTTATTCCTTTAACCAAACTCTGTAATTTTACATTCCTGCTAAACCAACCAAACACAAAATACAACATTCTCAATAACCCTATTACCCGATAATCTTTTATTCTCATTAGTAATCTTACATTACGTGAACCAAACGCACTCTTAGAGTTTTTTTTCTTTTTCCCTTCATGTAGGATTAAATTAGGATTATATTTAGAATTTTTAAAAATTGATATATAAAAGAGAGAGGGAGAGAGATTATAAAATGGATAATGACTGTACGAGTCTTGGTAGTGGAACTACCTAGGCCTGTAAATGAACTGAACATTCAACGAACCGTTCATGAACCGTGCAGCGGGAAGTTCGTTTATGTTCGTTTATTTATTAAATGAACGAACATGAACAAGATTTTGTGTTCGTTTAATTAAATGAACGAGCATGAACATAGGTCTCGTTCGTTCATTTACGTTCAGTTATGTTCGTTTGGTTATGTTCGTTTATGTTCATTCATTTATGTTTAACTCAATCTTCTTAAATCAATTTTGGTGACCAATTTGTAAGTATCTTAAAAATATTAATTAATCTGATATTATGATGACCAACTCTATAATTAACCAAATTTTATTTGAAAATTAAATTCAATATGTTAATCAGTGAGGCACCTCGCACCTATATTCATTTTCCCACTTTTTTCCCCAAACCCTAATATTCACTGGAGAGTGGAGACGATCGTTGAAAACTTCAAAACAAGTTATATTATAGTGCAATCTGAAGTTTACAAGTTTGTTTTCATCTCTTTCTCTGTTTTAATTGGCTTAATAGTTGATATGTAAAGTTATTGCGGGTATCTTCACATCTAAAACTCAAGAAAACATCATACTTCTTTCTAGAAATAGATGGGAAGATAAAGGTAACAATCGGAAGTATATGAGCATCAGTAAAGAGAAAAATATAATAGAATTTGTCATAAAACAAAACAAAGGTTTCTATGCAATTTCTGAAAAAGAGTGTAATAGCGGAAGTAATGGGTTTTCCAGGAAGAACCCATTAATAAGTAGAAAATACACTTTGACAATGAACTTTTGTTTTCATAATTCTTGTGTGACATTTAGTTGTAGAGTAGACTTTAGGTACGTTAAAATTTTGAATGGTGGTTTAGCAATAATATTCATTACGATAATATAGCATCAAAGGGATTTCAGATTTATGTTATTGCCTTGTAGTCCAATTTGTACCGTTCGAAATATTCATGATGTTAAATTTTCTACTCTGCCAACGGAAAGGACCATTATTAACAAACCTCACTAAAGTCTGACATTGATGTCACAAAACTTTTAGCCGGCGAATTTATTAGAATAACGTAGATTTGGTTGATTTGCATTGTCGACTATTTTTCATGAAAGAACAATGGAAGGTAGGGTCTCCAATTTTTATGTTCATTTATGTTCGTGTTCATTTATGTTCGTGTTCGTTTATGTTAGTGTTCGTTTATGTTCGTTTTTTTATTAAATGAACGAACATGAACAAGTTATATTCCTTAATAAACGAACATGAACAAAAAAATTTATGTTCATTTATTTATTAAATGAACGAACATGGACATACCTCCGTTCATGTACGTTCGGTTCGTTTACAGGCCTATAACTACCAAAGCAAAAATGTGTACATAGTTTAGGTGTTTGTGGGTATTGATTTATGCAAATTGGGATTTAAAAGAGATGGCGGTACAATAGCCTCTGCCGGGCAAAGATATATTTTATTGGAAAAAAATTAAAATTCCAGCTTTCAAAGATTCCATGACGTGAAACTCCAAGCTATTTAAGCAGTACCATCGATTGACGTTTTAAAACATGGGAGCACAAATGAAGACAAAGTTGGTCTCTCTCGCAATGATGGTGCTTCTACTAGTATTCTGCAATTCAAGTAGAGCAGTGTCATTGGAAACCAACAGCAGCGGCTCCACCATCGCCGACGACGACGAGTTGGAGTTCTTAATGGATTCACATAGCAGTAGAATCCTTCAGAGTGCCGGAACTGTGTCCGGTAGAACAGGCAATTCTAATCAAGCGGTCGCAAATTGTGGGAGAGGTAGGCCTTATAGCTGCATCCCGAGGCCAAACCAGCCCAGAATACCAGAGCACTGCGTGTACCAAGGCACCGATCGTGGTTGCAGGTCGTAGAACTGAACAATCTCCGACCAAGATGAGGAAAAGAAAGGATTGTCGAAGTGAGTAAATTAATCAAATAAAGCTTTTATCTCCGTAGATTAAAGGAAGAGAAATCATTCTCAACCTCAGTGTGAGATTTACATATTTCTATTATTTTTATGGTGTGTAATAATTAGGGGTGTAAACGAGCCGAGTTGAGCTCGAGTATTGCTGAGTTTGACTCGATTCGAAAACTCTGAAATGAAGCTCAACTCGACTCGAAAACTCACGAGCTTAAAATTTTCAAGCTCGACTCGAACTCAGAATCTTGAACTGAAGCTCGTGAGTAGCTCGAAAATGAAGAAAAAAATTCTTAAACTTAACTCGATTGAAGCCTCAAACTCGAACCTGAACCTTAAATACATAAAAATCTTACCATATTTTAAAAAAAATCAATACATAAATGTTAATATTATTAATAATTTTTTTAAAAATAAAATCTTAATATATTATGTTTTCGAGTTGCTGACGAACTTTTCGAGTCGCTCACGAGCTTTTCGAGTCGAATATCAAGTAGCTCGTTTCGGCTCGTTAAGAACTCGAGTCGAGCTCGAGCTCGAATCGAGTCCATTCGATCCGAGTCTTTATCGAGCCTTGATCGAGTCGATCTCGAGTAGCTCGCGATCTATCTCGTCTCATTTACAACTCTATGTACTTATTCGAATAATTGAATATGATCAACATTTCTATGGAATAAGGCTTAAATTAAAAGGGATTAATGTAAAAATACATTTACAAATTATAATCAAAATTAAATTTTAGCAGTCTATATATTTTTTATTAAAAATATATGTTTAATATTTTTTTCGTTATACTTTTAAGTGTTTATCTTTAAAAAAATTATTAAATAAAATGTGTTACGTTCAGATTTTTTATAATTTTTTATTTTTAAAAAATAAAAAAATATAAATGTGACATGTATCACTTAACAGTTTTTTTAATGGTAGACACTTAAAAATGTAATGAAAAAAACATTAGACACTTATTTTTTACGAAAATTTTTTAGATACCAAAAGTCAATTTTATATATAATTTAGACATTGTTTTTGGGTTTTAACCCAATTCAAAATAAATATTTGAACTATGTTATTTTTTTTACTTCAAGTCTATAAATTATTTTTTGTCAAAATAAATCCTTAAATTATGAAATATAATTATTTTAAATACTTAAATTATTTTTGATCAAAATAATAACTTAAACTTATTTTCTTTTGCCTTAAATACCTAATCTTATGACATGTCAACATTTCATTATCCGAAAGAATATTTTTTTAACTAAAAAGATGATAAAAATTAAAATGATTGCATATAATATTATAAATATTTATTTTGACCAAAACATAATTTAAAAAAGCAGAGAAAGGATATAATTCAGGGGCTTATTTTTCAAATTGAGCCCTAGAATAATGGTTAAGTTAAAACAATATTGTTGACGTCTTAAATTAAAATTTTAAATCATCGATAGTGAATCTTCTTCCTGTCATATTAGAAAAATAGTAAAGTATATAAATGATCGTTAGATTATATTAAAACAAATTTTAAAAATAATAATTAAATTTTATTAAATGACTATAAAATTATCATTAAATCTTATCAAATCGTTATAAAATGATTTTTATAGTTATCAAAATCCATCATTATTTTATAACTTGCAATGGTGTTTTATAATAAATTGATGAATTCAGTGATCATTTTATTAATTTTTAAAATTCTAATGACAAAAAAGTTATTCCAACGTAAATTTAATAAAAGATATATTCTTTATCCAAAATAATAATAATTGAATATCTTTTCTCGGTTCAATTATTGGATATAACAGACCCCATTAACATGTGAACTTTTGGAAAATTGGATTCTAGTTATGTAGGTTGAAACATCAATTCAATTCACATGGGTTGTCATTGTTTTAACTTTATATATCCATGCTCGTGCGAGGGGATATATGTGTGTGTATTGCATGACCTTATTAAGATCTATTTGAGGTTTTTCATTGATTGAAAACGAGAGCTGCAAAAGTTGTGGAAGCAGAAATGATGAAAATGATCTCTCCGTCTCTCGCAATTATAGTGCTTGTAGTAATCTGCAATTCCTGTAGAGCAACGTCATTAATGGAGACCAACAGCAGATTTCATGACAAAGGCTTAACAAATGTATCACTTATTTTGTGTGAGCACTGCATAACAAGTAAGCAGCACCGGTTGAAATTCAACACGTCAAATTCTAGAGGCAAAAATGTTCTAGAATTGGTTCATTCTAACATATGGCAAGCACCAGTTATATCCCTAGGCGGAGAAAAATACTTTATCTCATTTATTGATGACTACTCCGAGAGATGTTGGGTGTACCCTATTAAGAAAAGTCAGATGTGTTTTCAACTTTCAAAAACTTCAAAGCGCGGGTGGAACTTGATTCTGGAAATAAGATCAAGTGTTTCAGAATAGATAATGGAGGAAAATACACAAGTGACGAATTTGATGACTTTTGCAGGAAAGAAGGCATCAAAAGATAGTTCATAGTGGCGAACACTCCTCAACAAAATGGAGTAGCAGAGTAGATGAACAAAACCTTGTTAGAAAGAACAAGAGCAATGCTGAGAGATGCATGCCTAGAAAAATCATTTTGGACAGAAGCAGTCAATACCGCCTGTTATTTGGTGAATCGAGCTCCATCAACTGCAATAGAGGTGAAGACACCAATGGAGATGTGGACTGGTAAACCAACTGATTATTCAAACCTCCATGTATTTGGAAGTATTGTGTACGTGATGTACAACTCCCAAGAAATCTCAAAGATATTTCCAAAATCCAGGAAATGCAAATTCTTGGGATATGCTGATGGAGTAAAGGGGTATTGCTTGTGGGATCCCACTGCCCGCAAAGTGATCATTAGCAGGGATGTTATCTTTGTAGAAGATAAACTACAAAGAAAAGAAGACGATAATAGCGCTGAAAAGTCAGAGACTACACTGATACATGTGGACAATGAGGTTGAACAAGGAGATTCTTCTGAAGCAGAATCATCACATGATGAACAAGAACCAGAGACTTCTGAAGTTCCAACAACTCGTCAATCAGATCGTGTAAGAAGACGTCCCAATTGGCACTCAGATTATGTTATAGAAGGAAATATTACATACTGCCTTTTAATAGAGGATGGTGAGCCATCAACATACCAGAAGGCAATAAACAGCTCAGATGCTTCACTATGGATGATGACGATGCAAGAATAAATTGAATCCTTTCATAAAAATAATACATGGGACCTTGTGCCACTACCACAAGGAAGGAAGCCAGTTGGTAACAAATGGATCTTCAAAATCAAGCGAAATGGTGACGATCAAGTGGAGAGGTATCGTGCAAGACTGGTGGTCAAAGGATATGCTCAAAAAGAAGGTATTGATTTCAATGAAATATTTACTCCTGTGGTTTGACTAACATCAGTTCGAGTAGTCTGGGAAATGTGTGCTACATTGAACTTACATCTAGAGCAGCTAGATGTTAAAACAACTTTTCTTCATGGAAATCTTGAAGAAGAGATTTATATGCTCCAACATGGAGGTTTTGAAGAAGATGAAAAGAAGAACTTGGTTTGCAGGTTGAACAAATCTATGTAAGGTCTAAAGTAGGCGCCGAGGTGTTGGTATAAGAGATTTGATTCCTTCATTATGTGCCTTGGATACAACAGACTTAATACAGACCCTTGTGTTTATTTCAAGAGGTTTGGTGATAACGATTTTGTTATATTACTATTGTATGAGGATGACATGTTGGTTGCAGGACCTAACAAAAATCATATTGAAGAATTGAAGGCACAACTGGCTAGGGAATTTGAAATGAATGACTTGGGATCAACAAACAAGATACTAGGGATGCAAATTCACCGAGACAGAAGTAATAGGAAGATTTGGCTTTCACAAAAAAATTACTTAAAGAAGATCTTGTCAAGATTCAACATTCAATATTGTACGCCAATTTCTACTCCTCTTCCTATTTACTTCAAATTATCCTCCAGTATGAGTCCTAGTAGTCAAGAAGAGAGGATGGAGATGTCTCGAGTACCGTATGAATCGGTAGTGGGAAGTTTAATGTTCGATATGATATGCACAAGACATTGCACAAGCAGTGGGAGTGGTTAGTCGGTACATGGCGAATCCAAGCAAAGAGCATTGGAATATAGTAAAGAGGATCCTGAGATACATCAAAGGGATCTCAAATGTTACATTATATTACGGAGGATCAAACTTACTTATCAATGGGTATGTCGATTCTGACTATGCAGGGGATTTGGATAAAAACAAATCTACAACATGATATGTGTTCAAAGTTGCTGGTGGAGCTGTAAGCTGGGTTTCCAAATTGCAGTCAGTTGTGGCTACATCCACAACAGAGGCAGAATATGTAGCAGCTACACAAGCCAGTAAAGAAGCAATTTGGTTGAAGATGCTATTGGAGGAGCTTTAGCACAATCAAGAGTATGTCTCTCTATTTTGTGACAGTTAAAGCGCCTTGCATCTAGCAAGGAATCCAACATTTCATTCAAGGACAAAGCACATACGAGTTCAATACCATTTAATTCGTGAAAAGGTGGAAGAAGGGACGGTAGATATGCAGAAGATCCATACCAAAGACAACATAGCAGATTTCATGACGAAGGTAATCAATGCTGATAAATTTACCTGGTGTCGATCCTCGTGTGGCCTGTCAGAGACGTAAGCAATATGATGGTATAAGGTAAAAAGAATGGTGTGAAGATATGATTGTTCCAATCAAATCTTCAAGTGAGATATTGTTGAAAAGTCAAGCAAAGTTGGGTGCCAAACATATTGAAAAGTCATGCAAAGTTGGCCAAACATTTAGGTGCAAACTTTCAGTGCCAACCAACATGAAATTGTTGAATTTCATGGATGTTAAAATTGCACATTTAATCATTGTACTTTAGGATATTTACAAAATTAGTACTTAAGCTTAAACTATAAATATCCTAACCCATTTAGCTTAAAAATCATCCCAAATCATTCTAGCTTTCTCCCAATACTAGAGAATTTAGAGAGTTTTCTTGAGAGTTGTTTTCTCCTTTTTATCAAGAAAGAATTGTTATTATTTTCTCCTTGTTAGATTGAGAGAAGTTATAATTCCTATTTTCTCATAGTAAAATTCTTCTACCTTTGTCTGTGGTTTTTACCTTATATTAATTAGGGGTTTTCCACGTAAAATTTGTGTATTCTTTATCTTCATTTTTATTTTCTCAAATTATCAGTTGTGATTTTACTCCTATCCAATAGCCGTCTTCCGCAACAGCTACCTCTATGCAAAGTGCGTCTCTTTCAAGCATTTCAAAGTTTAGTATTCTAGCAGAGAGGAGAATGTTGATGTTTACAAACTCCAAAGATTTCGAAACTCATGATATCAATATACCATCAAAAGTGGTGCATGCTTTCACTTTCCTTACACGAATGAAACTAGTGAACTGTGAAGGTTCGGTTTTTTTTACAGACAACAACTTCCCTTTGCTCTAAAAGAACTGAGCATTCTGGAAATAAAAAAGTGAAGGACAAACCTTAAAAAAAATTTGGATTTTTGAAATTTGCTTTATGTTTTCTATTGTTTCTCAATGGAGGGAGAAATCCTCTTACATTGGTTTGTTTGGGGTTTTATATTAACCGTCACTGTTACAATAAAAATCATAAAAATTACATATTTTTTGTCTTCTTTTCCTTGCATGTTCGAATGGCTAAAACAAGGAGCCTATCTGACAGAATTGTTGGAGAAATGAAAGGCGATGATGGCCTCCGATGGGGGTGGTTCGAAGCATTAAATGAGATTTTAATTCGTCGATTTGGAGTTTTTTTTCATATGATTGACAGATTTTTTTATTTGATTTGTTTGTTGTTTGTTGGAACAGTGGTGGCTTCGAAATTGATGCAGGCAGCGACATCGGTAGTGGCTCATCCTAAGTCGCAGTGGCGACGGCACTAAAGCTGGCTCTCTAGGGTTTCAAGAATAAACCCTAAAAATTGGGCTAGTCTCATTTTCTCATTTGTAAAATTGAACCTCAATTCTTTGAGCTTGCTATATGGGCCTCTGTTTGGGTCTATTGTAATTAGTTGTTAGGTTGTACCCTTGAAATGAAAGATAATATTAGTACATATTTTATTTCCAAGTATTATATATATGCATATATTTAATATTAAACCATAATTAATTAACAAACATAATAAACCACTAAACTAATAAAACTAATTAAAAATAGATTAATAATGCTAATTAAAGTAATCAGGTAATAATAAAATATATTAATATTAACAAAAAAGATCAAATGGGAATCTGGACAAAATTTAGTGTCTACAACGGTCGTAATTGTACTAGCATGAACAGATACGATCTGGCTTACAAAATCAAACAAGCAGCGAACATCGTGTGAAACTGATTAAACACACCTATTTTTCATTTATATTGTTAATATGCTCCAATCTTTCGTCTAGTTTCCGGTGCTTCTTGTGTTGGTGGTGCTGGAGAAGGGATACAATGATGTGCTAGAATCGATAGTAGGATAGGTCAGTCCAATAGCGTCAGAGTCTAATATACCGACTCCGCTGTATACTCTCGTATCAAACTCCGTATCGCCGAACGATTCACCGTCAAAGTCCATGTCGCGAGCAGCCGGGAACACCATATCCGAATAGCTACATTCACTTTCGGGATCAATCCTCGATTTCTCAACATCAGCAGCCTCCTGCAGCTCTATAGCAAACCCCAACTTTTCCATCACATCTTTCATTGTTGGCCTGTTGATTCCCCCTTCTGCTATGCAACTTTCTGCAATTTCAACAAACACCTTAAAACACTCTGGAGCTATCTTTCCAATCAAATTTGGATCGATGACCCTGTACAGAGTCCCATCTTCAATGCAATTTTTGGCCCAATGTGCCAGGTTCATTTTATCCCCTGCCAATTTCGTATCCAGAGCTTTTCTTGCACATAATACTTCGAATAACACCACGCCAAATGCATATACGTCTGATTTTTGTGTTAATGTATGACCCCGAGCATACTCTGGATCCAAGTATCCTCGAGTGCCCTTTATTCCAGTTATGAGTGTCTCGACTTTGGGGTCGGTTTTCGATAACCCGAAGTCCGAAACTTTGGCAGTGAACTTATCATCTAGGAGAATGTTGCTCGTCTTCACATCACGATGAATAATAGCATGCTTCACTTCTGTATGAAGGTAGTTCAATCCACTTGCAGCTCCCTTGCAAATCTCCAGCCTTTGCTTCCATGTCAGAGGATCAGTGGCAAAGCTTGTGCCGTAAAGATGATCCGAGAGGGTGCCGTTTCTCATAAAATCGTACACGAGAATCATTTCACCGTTCTCATTGCAGTATCCAATTAAGGACACCAAATGAACATGTCGGAGCTGAGTCAACATCTCGATCTCCGTCACGAACTCTCGAACACCTTGTCTTGATTCAGGGTTCAGGCGCTTGATTGCAACTATTCTTTCACCTGCATCCATGAAACCTTTGTATACTTTCCCAAATCCACCTTTCCCAACAACTAAATCATCATGGAAGTTGTTGGTAGCAGCTTTCATCTCATCCAGTGAAAAATGGCAGCATAATTCATCTGGTAACGATGAGGTCATTGTGGATTTTGCTTCCTTTTGATTCATCGACCAGAAAAGCCAATTTTTTCCCTTCCTCTGTCTCCAAGCAACCGTGCAAGCCAATAAAGAGAGTAGGGCGATCAAACCAAGAGCACATCCCACACCAGCAATTAGCAGGCTTCCCTTCTTGGATCTTCCACCTCTAGAATTGGACGAATCCGAAGACGTTGATCGTGGTGGAGCCACCAGTAGTTCAGGGTTCGCTCCGCCTAAATTGCCATCAGAGTTGCTGAATCCACAAAAATGAAGCCTTACCAATGTACCTGAATCCCGAATCCACAGGCAATCTCCATGATAAGTTATGCCGCTCGTTGTATGTACGATTAGGTCCCATGGACCGTGCAGTACGATAAACCTTATCCGGCGCCGTGTATCTTGGGATCATTGTGTAGTTGATTGGAACTGTAGTGTTGATAGTGAAATAGCTATCGGTTGTCATCTTATCGAAGTCAACGGACCAAAGCCTGTAAAGGCCAGTATCTTCCTTGGGCAAAATGGTTGGGCCACCAACATTCAATCTATATCCCTTCTCAAGTGCGGTATCGTTCTCGATAGTGACCTCATATCTCTGGCCGACGAAAGGGACACCGGACGATAACTGATCAGGTGGCGTGTAGTAAAGATTCGTAGGCATCGAGACGATCTCGACTCCATTGATGAAAGCGTAAGTGTCATTTGAAGCACTAGGGGATGGAGTGAAAACAAGGTTCAACACCTCATTATCTCCCACGTTCAAACAGAATTCTCTCAAAAGTGTTCTAACATTCAGTGATTTAGCAACAAGGAAAGCACTGAAATTCCTCAGCAAAGTGAAAGAACCAGCTCTGACAGTGAAAAAGGCCTTGGATTTGTCATATTCTCCATATGAAGCCAGATGAAAGAAGAGACGAACAAACTTCTGGCCTGGAGTAACATGGAAAGTGTAATTGAATTCGGAACCGGAGACTCGGGCGGTCATATATGGCACAGTTTCGACGGAGCCGCCTTGATTATCAGCTCCGTAGGCTTTCGATTTGTTGTGGGAAGATGATTCGAAAGGTCCAAAATTGGAGTTATTGTCTCCTCCCCAAAATATGCCATCCCAAGATAAGTCTGTAGGAGCTCCACAATTCAGGGTGATGTTATCTGTTGGAACATATGCAGTCTGCTCAGATGCAACAAAAATGACCAAGTGAAGGATGGTGATGAGAATTATTACAAAGAATTTCTCCATGGAAGTAAGTGAAAACTGACTTATTCGTCTATGTAAATATATGTTAATGGAATGGGATTATAATTTCTGTTTCTTCAACTAAAAGCCAGCCCAGAGTTTTTGGAAGATATAAGAAAAAAGGTGAACTGTAGCATCCGTGTGAATTGAAGAAATTTACGCAAAAAAAGATTGATCCAATGTGAACCACTTGGTTTGGTAAGAAATTACTGTTAATTAATTCAATTAAAATTGACTTTGCTGTTAGAAGTCAAAATTTGTCTTCCAAGTTTCAAAACAATCCAGCTTAACCCCAGGGAAGTGGGTCTTTAAACCAGTTCCAACTGCCAACTTATGTTAAAACTTAAACTAGTTTAAGAAACATTATTCATTGTTTAAGTAATATTTTAGGGTTAAGTCTTTGTATATACAGAAAATCTTGTTGGGACTCACCCACCAAAATTAAGTGTAAGATTCATATCGATCTAGATTAATCAGGACTAAGGGGCTGTTTGTTTGGCTATGAATGAAACCATTCAGCGCTGAATGTTGAACCGTTCAGCATTCAGACTGTTTTTTTCTCACCTCTAAATGATTCAGTGCTGACTGATTTAGCAAAACAGTGCTGACTGATTCAGCAAAACAGTGTTGAATGATTCAACACAGAAATAAATTTTGAATGATTCAGCAAAGAAGTACATTCTGAATGATTCAGAGCCATTAACAAACAGCATGTCACTTTCAGAACTAATTCATACAGAGCCTCTAAATCATTCAGCATTTGAATCATTATCGCTTAATTCGTAAGCCTTGAAACGAGACAATCAACAAAAAGAAAAATGTTTCAACAAATGAGTTGACTACTAGGACCCAATGTTTAGTGGAAGACATCTCCTTTCCAACTTGTTTATACATCTGCTGCTTCAAATCTTTTTTATATAAAATCAAAATTTTCAATTATTGAAAAAATTTATTAAAAAATTAAAAGAGAAAATATTAATTATAAAATATCAATATTTCTTGAAAGGATTCCAATATTTTCAAAGTGAAATTATAGTATTAATTTTATTTTTAATATTTTTATATGAAATTTAAAAGAAAATCTAGAAAAACGGGGTGTCAAATGACACCTTTTGATAAAGGGTGGCTAACATGGTCCCAATTATCACTAAATATATTATCTTGAAAGAATTTTATTAAAAGAATACAGTAACAAAAAGCGAGTGGCTTTGATGAACAACCTCGAGTCATACTTTTATTGCTTTCGCTTTATTGATTGACAGATTCGTTGATTAGCATTTAGCAGATCAAAACTACAAACAATTTATTGTTGTTAAGCTAATTTTAATATTTTAAAATTTAATTGATAAAAAAAATTAATATTAAATGAAATTGTCGAAAACAATATTTTATCAATTTAGTTTTTTAATGACAATATCAAATTTTAATTTCCCATAAGCCTATTTTTATTTTGAAAATTATAAAAATAAAATCAAACAGAAAGGACAATTTTATTTGCTTATTAAGTTTTACGTATTTACTGTAGTAAAAGATAAAGTATTATTATTCTTTGTTTATGCATGGTTATTGGTTGTCGTGTGTATCATTGTTTTCACAGTACGTATGCCATATGATGCAATGCAAGGAGAAGACAATTCAGTCAATATAAGAATTTTAATAATTATTTTAATACTAGTTGGTGCTTTCGACGCTTACTTAGCATGAGACCCCAAGCTTCTAATGTGCTAACCTCTGGTGCGCAGAATATTAAGGATATCTTGCTACTGATTCGAAACAAAGGGGTAAAAGTAGCTTGGCACAAACTGATCTGGTTCCCTCTCCATATTCCTAAGTTTAGTATTATTGCATGGATGACCTTATTAGACAGACTCCCAACTAAAGACAGCTGAAACGTTTTGGGTTTGATATCGACGATAAATGTGTGCTTTGTAATGACTCGATGGAAACTAGAGATCATTTATTCATTCAATGTCCTTTGGCTATTTCTCTGTGGGAGGCGATTATCATTCTCAATGGCATGCGAAGCACATCACGTACATGGGGACATCACTTAATTTGGGCTTGTGATACTTGGAAAGGTAGATCCTTGCTCACTACCATTTTGAAATTAGCTTGGACAACATTTATTTACATTGTTTGGGAGGAGAGAAACAAGAGGTTATTCCAAGGATGTTCACGTAATTTTGAAGCACTACTCCATGCTGTAAAACACACTGTTGCTATCCAACTAAGGGGTAGAAGTATTAATAGGAATGATAATGTTAATACTAGACTTTGTAATCAATGGGTATTGACGAGCTGATATTTTGTTATGTTGTAAGTAGTTACTGTTTGTATTCTTGAATTGTTGTTTTTATATATTCATTGGGTAATAAAAATTGAATTATCCAAAAAAAAGTCGAACTAACTAAGAGGATTTTTCCGAAATTTGATAAAATGTGTTGTAAGGGAAAATATAAACCCAAATCAACAAAAAATCCATGAAATCATTTTCAAGAAAAATAACACATACTTGTTATTCTTGATGGACTCTAATGATTTAGATCTAATAAATAGTACATGACTGTCCATGGATAACTTAAAGGAAATAAGAGAGATACATATCTAGAATTAGAAGCAGAGATATCATTATACATAGAAACAGAAGGATACTAGTGAATACCAAAGAGACAAGGTGATGTACAAAGCTGGGAAACGGAGTTGAAATCAACCAATAAGATTAATGGGCTAGTTGACCTCTACAATCATAAATGTCTCTACATTGAGGCGGTTTTCCCTTGTCTTTACCGCCCTTGCCTTTGCTCCCGGTGAGACACTTGGTATACGGATGGCAAGGCTTTTGCAGGTATACGGATGGCAAGGCTTTTGCACTATCGGATGGTTGCCGTTAAGCGTGTTGGGAGTTACCGGGTCGACGTTACCCTGCTGGAGGATTCTGATAACGTTAGACTCCGTCATCGAGAAATCCATCTCCCACTCCAATTCTTTCGTGATCCGGCAGTCGTTGAGGAGGCCATTGCAACCGTAAGTGGCGTTGCTCTTCCATAGTAGGGAGGTGTCTCCAACGGCAATCGGTTTCAGGAGAATTATCATCATTATCACCGACGCCAGACATAACTGGTGAAACCCCATTTTTTCCGGTTTTGTTTATCCCCTACGGCCGCTCACTTTGCGACTCTGCATGGAATATGGACTGGCCTGCCAGTCCCACTTTATACAGGAGCTGGGATAAATCAATTAACTAAGTAAATTTTAATTAATTAACTTATATTTATTTAAATTATTTAAACTCTATATTAGATAATCTAAGATAAATTTATGTTTCAAGAATCAAAAAATAAAATAATGTGAATGAAATATAATAAATAAATAAATAAAAAGAACTCAAGAAGTAGGTAATAATATAATAAAGTTTTTGTGTTTGTGCATGTGTCATAATCTCGCATACTTAAATATTATTATTTCACTATTATAAAATAAATAAGTAAATTTATTCAATATATGCATAATTAAATTATTAAAGAACTAGAATAAAATTGATAATTATTTTTTTGCAGTTAAAAAATATATAATTACAATGAAATATTTATAAGAATTTTTAATTGTCATGAGTCATGAAGCACTTTACGTTTCTGTAGTTTGGCTCCACAAAAATAAAGAAGGGAATAAGCTTTAGCTTTACAAATACCTGTCTGTTGTCCTCGTCACACAATAAAATCAATCAATATATATAGTGCAAAAGTAAAATAAGCTTTATAAATTTATTTCTTTTTTTCATAAAAAATTATTATTTTTAATTTTTATATATATTATCAAAATATATTTATTCAATAATCCTATATAAGTGCTAAAATATAGGATAAATCAAATTAAAAAAAGGTGCTAAAGTATATGATTAGGAAGCAAATGTAAATAAAAGAAAAAGGGAAAGGCAAGGCGTGAAACACATGATATATATATAATAACTCAAAGTTAAAAAAAAAGTGCTAAAGTATAAAGGAAGATGCTTACAGTACTAGTCTTTGTTAATTTGTACTATTCAGTTAAATCTGGTGTTTAAAATTTTATCGACTGTAAGCATCACTTTTTAAGAAAATGTATTAGAGATTGTGAAATTGAAATATGTGAAATCATGATTAATTTTAATATATATCGAAGATAAAGGAATAACCTTATTAGGGTATACCGGAAGCAAAGGACATTTTAATGAATCTTTTGTTTAGCACATAAATATAAACATTTTTTGTACTTTTTTATTTCCATATCTATTTTTATAAATAAGTTATCATGATTCTTTTTACAATATTATTTTTAAAGCTTAATTTTTTATGCTTAATACTAAAATATTAAAATAAGTGTATAAACTATACTTAATGTAACACCCCCAACCCGTACCTAACCCGGATACGAATCCGAGGTGTCACATTGACTTCTCAAAATTTTGACTCTGACAAAAATCACGAAAATCTAAACTTTCATTAAAATAAAAGTTAATTTACATAAGTTGGACCAAAATAATACAAAATCAATGTGTAATCCACAACTTGTTTACATGCCAACACACTTGATACAACAAAATACATACTTTGCAGATTACTTCTGATCTGGTCTGCTAGCAGAGGTATGATGTCCTTGTAATTCCTAATTCTGATCCTCCTGCTTCTTAGTACCTACATGTAAACCACTTACACGCTAAGTCACAGATTAATGAGGCATAATAGAATATGTAACGATGAATTTATGAAACATGCACTACTATCATTTAATCATGACATTACAATTTACATGTATCTACTAAACTATAACATATATGATTATGATATGCAAATATGAAACTTAACTTCTTATAAGAGTTTCCATTCAATTTATCTTTAGATACCCATATACATTATTGAGAACAGGAGGTACGTGAGTACACTGAGGTTGTGCACAAATGATGTCACCACAGCTTGAATAAATTCTCTCTAGGGGCACTTAAAATTTGTCCTGAAGGACCACTTATAACCCTCGACTCTTGGCATGCCAATTATACCTACAGCTCTCATATTATATAACATGGGCTTAAATATAGATATATTTCACATTTTCATATCTCTTTTTTCACTTTTCATATAAACACATCATTCACTTCACATGTACACATATGATCACTTTTCTTATTAAACATACTTGGATTTGTTCTCTTATAATTGCATACATTACATATTATATCATATTAATGTACTTAAGAGTTATGCACATACTTATTCTAATCATATCGTATGCATGTATATGAATATGAAATCATGAACTTAACTATAGGAAATAGACTTATCACAAGTCTTATTTCCATAAAACAATATCAACACAACTACTATATGCACTCACCTTACCTCACTTGATTCGAATCGATTCTAATTCTTCGATTATTCCGAAACAGGTTTACGTTCAATATCTACATAATCATACATTGATACATATCAGTATTCCAAATAGCATACTCTGATTTTCATTTCTTAAACTAAAGGAAAGGCAAAATTTCATCTTCTATTTGAAGTAGTATTGGTACCCCCCATAGGGTATCGAAACTTCCCTAACTTAGGTATCGGTACCATTCATAGGTATCGATACTCATATTGCATTCTGTAATTCTCATTCCAGAACACGGTATCAATATCTTCCTTATGGTATCGATACCCTTGATATCGATATTGTTCTTCAGGTATCGATACCTCATGAATGTATTCTTATTTTACTCTTAAAGTATCAATACCTGATGAATCGATACCGATACCTCTAGTCCAGATTTTCCTTTTTAAGCCCAAAAATTCACTCTTATTCACCTAAACACTTCATGATTTAACCTCATTCTTATTCTTAACTCAAATATACATACTTAAATCCATTTGTACTCATCTAACACATCTTTACCTTCAAATTTCTATCCTCTACATGTATTTCAAGAATCATACCCTATTTTCAACATGTTCTAATTCCAATTCTAACACTTCATACTTCTTAATTCCACTGATGACAAGTCAAATTTAGTCTTGAAATCTAATTACTGCCTCTCTACAAAGATTTCATTTAAAAAAAAACCCTCATCTTTAATCCTTCCTATATCATTCATCTTATTGTTTTAAGGCAACTTAAGCTTTCCTTAAGCTTAAGTATCACCTAATGATCAAAACCAAACTAAATTTTCAACTAATAAGAAAACTCATCTTTTCCTTGGGCTTTCATGTATGAAGAAGGAATAAGAAAAAGAGAACTCTGGAAACTTAATTTGCCTCCTTTCACTTCCACGTGGTCTTAATATAACCACTTCCAAATTAATTATTTCTTTATCAATTGACCATTTTATCCTTCTATTCCTCCTTCTTTGTAATTCAATCCTACAAAACATTTCCCATATAAGTCATTGAACTATTCAATTATTCTACTTTAATCACTAAATTCTGAAGTTTTACAATTTAGTCACTAACCCGATATTGAGGATGATACAAATCTCCCCTTAAGAAAATTCTTCCTCGAATTTTTATTGTGCAAATAAATGGGGGTACTGATTCCTCATGTCCTTTTCATGCTCCCACGTTGCTTCTTCTACCTTGTGATTCCTCCACCAAGACTTTGACCAATGGAATAGTCTTGTTCCTTAATTGTTTAACCTCGTGAGCTAAAATTTGAATCGACTCTTCTTCATAAGTCAAGTCAGGTTAAACCTCGATCTCTTCTGGTGTCACGATATGGGAGGGATCATATCTATATCTCCGAATCATTAAAACATGAAAGACATCATGTATCTTTTCCATTTCCGGTGACAAAGCTATTGATATGACACTGATCCTACTCTCTTAACAATCTCATAGGGTCCAATGAACCTGGGACTAAGTTTCCCTTTACGTCTAAACCTCAAAACTTTCTTTGGAGAAGCAGCATCGATGGGAGCTATAATATGAAGAATTTGTTAATGTTTACGACACTTTTTCTGGGCAGCAAGTTGATTTTGACAAATCGTTTCTGTTTTTTAGTAGCAATTTTGAGGAGGGCGTGAAAGAACATATTGGTCGGGTATTAGGAGTATACATTTCAACCAATCTTGAGCGCTACTTGGGCTTCCAACTATGGTTGGTCGGAATAAAAGAGAATTTTTCCAATATCATTTGGACCTTTAGAACAAGATGACAACTAGTTGGGGTGTTCGACTCTTATCTTTAGGGGAAGAAAGTTGTAACATCCTCAATACCGGGTTAGTGACTAAATTGTTAAACTTTAGAATTTGGTGACTAAAGTAGAATAATTGAATAATTTAAGGACTTATATGAAAAATGTTATGTAGGATTAAAATTACAAAGAAGATGGAATTAAAGGACAAAATGGCCATTTGCAAGGAATAATTTATTCTTGGGTTATGGTTATATTAACCCACGTGGAAGACAATGGAGTTAAAAATCTAAGCTTCCATAGATATCTTCTTCTCCTTTCTTCTTCATACGTGAAGACCCAAAGTAAAGGTAAGTTTTATTGTTAGTTGATAATTAGTTGAAATTCAAGTTTGGTTTTGATCATTAGGTGATAAATAAGCTTAAGGAAAGCTTAAATTGTCTTAAAACCATAAGATGAAGAGAATAAAATGGATTAAAGAAAAGAGGGGAATAAGTGAAATCTTGGAAGAGTATTCTTTAAGGAAGTTTGAGACTGAATTTGACTTGCCAATAGTTGAATTAAAAAGTACGAAATGTTAGAATTAGATTTAGAACTTATTGAAAATTGAGTTTGATTCTTGAATTCCATGTGGAGGATAGGATTTTTGAGGTTTAAGATGTGATAAATGAGTATTAATGAGTTTAAGCATGTGGATGTGAGTTAAGAATATGATAGGGGATTAAATATGAAGTGTTTTAGTTGATTTGGATTAATTTTCGGGCTTAAAAAAGAAATCTGAGCAAGGGGGTATCGGTACTTCTTCAACGGGTATCGATACCTCAAGTGTAAAATTTGTGAATGCATTCAAAGGGTATCGATACCTTGAAATTTTGAATAAAAATTTAGTACCGATACCTGTATAGGTATCGATACCCTCAGTTAGGGTAGTATCGATACCCTATAGTGGGTACCGATACCTCTTAAAGGGAAATTGAAAATAGGATTTTCCTTTAGTTTAAGAAATGAGAAATCAAAGTATATTATTAGGAATACTGATATGTATTAATATATGATTATGTAGACATCGAGCGTAAACAAGTTTCGGAGCGACCACCGAGTTAAGATTCGATCAAAAGAAATGACATCATAGAAGTGGATTTGGAATTTAGTGAGCCCAAGGTGAGTGCATAATATAGGTATAATTCAATGGAAATAAGACTTGTGATAAGTATATTTCCTAGGTTAATTTTATAGTTTAATAGTTATGAACATGCATACATTATAGTTTTTATAAAAACATGCATAAGTTATATATGTTTACCTATGATTTTATGCATGTTATATGACTCATGTGAATGTACTCCAATACTTATGTTACATGATATGATATTAATGGTTATATGCACATGTGGAATGTGATGGAAGAAAAGATATATGGGGTTACAAGGGAAATGGCATAAGTACATACTTATATGAAATATAATACTAATACCCATGTTATGTGATATGAGAGCTTTAGATATTGTTAGCATACCAAGAGTCGAGGGTTTCATAGGTCCTTCGAGACATATTTATAAGTCCTTAGGGACAACTTTCATATGCCACTCAGTTGGACTGATATGAGCTGTGGTGACAGCAGATGTGCACAACCTCCATGTACTCGAATATCTTAAGTTATTTATATGAAATATAATACTAATACCCATGTTATGTATGAGAGCTTTAGATATGTAGCATACCAAGAGTCGAGGTTTCATAGGTCCTTCGAGACATTTATAAGTCCTTAGGGACAACTTTCATATGCCACTCAGTTGGACTGATATGAGCTGTGGTGACAGCAGATGTGCACAACCTCCATGTACTCGAATATCTTAAGTTATTAGTATATACATGGGCCTATAAAGAATATGAAAGTATGTGTATTGTATTATATGTTATTGTATTAGTACTGGTTATAATGAACCATATTAAATGAAATGTAATTATGAATGATAGTGATGATTTTAGTTGAATATTATGTTATATGCTCATATTCGTAAGAAATGCATTATTATAAGTTTATGCCTAACTAAGTCTATGACTTAGCGTGTAAGTGTTTTACACGTAGGTATTGAGAAGCGAGAGATCAGACCTAGGTTCGGCAGAGCAGCATATCATCACTTGTATATCAGATAAAAAGTGAATTCACCATATGTATTTTGTTGTACTATAGATTTTGTCATATAGGAAAGTGTAATTCATATATGCTCTGATCAATGTTTGTACTATTTTGACGGTATTTATGTAAATTATTAACTCTATTTTAATGAAAGTTTGAATTTTCATCATTTTTATAAGTTTAAATGTTTTGAATAGTGAATGTAACATCTAGAATTCGTATCTGGGTCGGGTACTGGTTGGGAGTGTTACATTTATTGGTATCAGAGCTATAGTTTAGCCGATTCTCAGCATAAATTGGAGTCCATAGTATCTTAAAAAGTGTACATGCCAACATAGTAGTAAGAACTTCTAATCTGATAAGAGTAATGAGTATGTTGTTTTGCTAATAGAACTATTTGGTTATATCTTATTAGATGTCCGGACAAGATAGTTCTCGAAGTGAAGCAGGAGATGATAAATTAACTGAGAGCAGTAATTCACCTGCCCTGGCCAGGCAAGGTAAAGAACAGGCACCTTCTGGAGTGCCTGTACAAGATCAATATGTCTTCTTCAAGACGTTGGATGCAATATTGGCGCGTTTCCAACCTACTGTTTCCTCTGTTCAAAGAATGAATGTTGCGAAGGAGTTGAAGGGATTAGGAGCTCCTGAGTTCAAAGGTGAGGTTGAGGAGGGTCCTGTTTTAGCAAACCTTTGGCTCAATGACGTGAAAATCATGTTAGAGGGACTCCACTGTTCTGATGTGGAGAAGCTAGACGGAGTAGTCTCCTTGCTTCGTGGGCAAGCGAGAATCTGGTGGACAAATGTCACCTTGAGGATGACTAGTGATCAAGTGACATGGTCTCTGTTTTTGGAAGATCTTAAATTTGAAGAAAATGAACCGCACTATATACGAGTATGAATGTGAATTCAACAAGTTAAGTCATTTTGCGGCTGAATTGGTGCCTACAAAGAAAGATGCGTGTGAATGGTTTGTGGAAGGCTTGCGCCCGTGGTTGAAGGAGATGTTGATCGTGCTAAACCTGTCCTCATTTCAAGAAGTAGTGAACTATCCTAAAGCTCTAGAGAGAGCTCAGAATGAACGGTTTGGGGAGCAGAGAGCCCAACCATCCAAAAGAACTGGGGCTTCATCAAGTTCTGCACCACCTAAGAGGGGTAAAGATTTTGGTTTCCGGTCTAAGGTGAGGTCAGAGTTGGTGGCATCCTCTGCTAGAGGATCAAATCAGATGAGAGCCAGACAGACTCAATCTGTAGGGTCTGGTGATGGGAGAGCACTGTAGAGTCAAGTTAGACTATGTCATATTTGTGGAAGAAACCATAGCGGAATATGCAGAGTCAAAATATGAGCTTGTTTCCAATGTGGGGAAATAGGACATTTCATGAAAGACTATCCCTTGAGAGTTGGAGAGCCTGCTCAACCGGAGAGATCTGCTTCAATGTCCCAGAGAGGACGAGGTAGAGGTAGAGGAAGGAATCAAACAGAATCTTCTACCCAGCAGGAGGTACGCTCCACTGCTCGAGTGTATAACCTCAAGACCACAAAAGACTGTGATGATCTAGAGATAATAGTAGGTACCTTTCTATTGTTTGATAAATGTGTTATGGTATTGATTGATACGGAGTTAATAGAATGTGTCGAGGGTGTCCCATACGGATTCAGGGAATTGAATTCCCTACTAATCTGATGGAATTACCCTTTGACGAATTTGAAGTGATATTGGGAGGGGATTGGTTATACCGTTATCATGCGAATGTCGATTGTAGATTGAAAAGGGTAACGCTAATCAATTCGGATGGATTAGAAGTGGTAGTGTTCAATGAAAAATAGAGTCCATTGGTAAATGTCATCTCGGTGATATCAGTAAAGATGCTATTACTACAGGGATGTCAGGGTTTCATGACTAATGTATTGGATACTAGAACCAAGGAAAAAGGGTTAGAAGAAATTCCTATAGTCAGAGAGTTCCCTGATATTTTTTCGGCAGAATTACCAAGGTTACCTCCGGATAGAGAAGTGGAATTCCATATTGAAATAATGCTGGGAAATGCACCTATTGCCATGGCACTATACAGAATGACTCCAAAAGAGTTGCAAGAGTTAAAGATACAGTTACAGGAGTTATTGGACAAAGGATTCATAAGACCGAGTGTCTCGCCCTAGGGAGCTCCAGTGTTGTTTTTCAAAAAGAATGATGGGTCAATGCGCCTCTGCATAGACTACATACAGCTCAATAAAGTAACTATTAAGAATAAGTATTCTCTCCCTATGATCGATGATTTATTTGACCAGTTGAAATGAGCTTCGATTTTCTCTAAGATTGACTTGCGACCGGGATATCATCAGTTGAAGGTTCAGGATAAAGATATTCCAAAGACCGTATTTAGAACAAGGTATGGCCACTACGAGTTCATTGTGATTCCCTTCAGAGTTACAAATGCGCCAGCTGCTTTCATGGACCTGATGAACCAAATATTTCAACCTTATTTAGACCAATTTGTAGTGGTGTTCATCGATTGACATGTTGGTGTATTCAAAAACGAATGAAGATCACAGTGCACACTTGAGAATTGTAATACCCCAAAAATTTAGACAATGACCAAAATGAAAATTTTGAAAGTTTGATGGTCAAAGCATAAAATTGGGAACAAGTTTAGGGAATTAAGTGATAAATTTCCTAAAAAGAATTCTATTCCATAAAGAGATGGATTATTCTTGAGAGTGGGGTTTTATAGAAATCATATTTTTGGATTTGGAATTTTAGTAAAGAAAAACTAGAAAGGGTTAAAGCCGGTAAAGAAATCGGTATTTCATATCGAACTGGAATTTTACAAAAATTGGAAGGATGTTATAAATTGGTTGGAAATATTATGTTAATATTTTATATCATAGAAATTTGGTTTGGAAATGTGCAATTTTTTAGACTTAATCGAAACAGTGGAATTTAGTGACTAAAACGCAATTTTTGAAAATTTAAGGGGAATTTCGGAAATAAAAGTCAAATTAATTCATATTTGACTTTGTAATATGATAAGGATCAGATGGCTTGGTTTTATGGTGAATAGGAAGATTCATTAAGGGCGAAAATGGAATTTCTTATTGAATGAAATAAAAAAAATTCCATTATAATATTATATTAAGCATGTGCTAGATCTAAATTAACATTAGAATAACAATAATGGGGGAACAATACAGCTTCTTCTTCATCCAAGGGCCGACACCTTCCATCTTGCAAGGTAGGTATTTTGTTTTGAATTTTGAAGCAATCTTGTTGAGAGTTAGACTTCGGTGTAGTTAGGAAAATATTATACGTTCAATTCTCTACATTTTGACATGAATATTACTAGGGTTCATGTTCAAGTTCATTTTGAGTTGATGAAGCGGATGTTGATTCTTGTGTTTTATGGTTTTGAAGAGTTATGTGATTTGAAAGAATTGGTTGTAAGAATTGATGAAGAACCTAAGGATGAAGTTAAAGAAAACATTTTATATTTTGAATTTAGCAGTGGGTTTGAAAATTCACCAGAAATTATATAAAACTAATTTGGAGGTTATTTTTATATATTATGTTCATATATTGATCTAGTTCTGTTTAAAATAAACGGGGATCAATTTCAAGGTGTATACAAAAAGATATGAACTTTTAACCGAGGAAAGGTCAGAAAATCGGACAGCAGAATTCTGCACAAAACAGATTTTGTTGGTCAAATTTGAAAATTCACCATAAATTGTAAAGAATGAATTAGACGGATTTATTTATATGGATATTTTCGTATTTGAGTATAGTTTTCAAATAAAGAAACGAAATTAAATTCCAGTGTGTAGATCAATACAGAATACTGATTCTTTAAAGGTAGTGCGAATTGTTTGAATATGAAAACTTTAGAATTTGAGTGGAAAGGGATTAGAAGATGAAGAGTAATGTTTAAATGTTGAATATATTTTGGATGCTTGGAAATGAATTTAAATGGTAAGAGACCATTTTGAGTAAATTGGAAAAGTTGGTTCAAATGTTAATAGGAATTATTAAGTATTGAGTATTTTGATAGAAAATGAGTTCAAGTGTATTATGGAATTGTTATGGGATATGTTTATGTTAGTACCATACTAACATATGTATTATTATGAATTTGTGATTTATACAGATCAAGATTGATTTGCGATTGAAGCAAGTCAAGTATAAAAGGTCTTATTGTAAACAATAGTGAGGCACATATTTTGGGAATTATAAAGTGTCAAGGTGAGTGCATTTAATTATGTACATACATGTGGTAATGGTTAAAATAACATAATTTATTGACGTATGTATAGTGATTACCGAATGACACTTTGTGTACTAAAACGATAAGGAAATCGTACTGAGTGTATAGATTTCCATATGGAGCACTGAGTGTGCTAAATGATAAGGAAATCATATTGAAAATATGGATTTCCAAATAGGGCATTTTATGTGCTAAAAAGGTAAGGGAATCATACTGAGTGTATGGATTTCCAGATAAAGCACTAAGGTGCTACAAAGATAGGAAATCATACTAATGGTATGGATTTTCACATAAGGCATTTCATGTGCTAAAATGGTAACAAAATCATACTAATGGTATGGATTTTTGAATAGGGCACTTCATATGCTAAAATGAAAGGGGAAGCATACTAAACGTATGATTTTCTAGATAGAGCACCGAGAGTGCTAATATTAAAAGGAAATTTATATGAATTGTATGAATTCCCTATGGAATGTATGGATTTCAATAATGATTGATAAATGAGGTTAATGGCAAGTATATTGGTAAAATAAGCTTACGAGCTTATGGAATAATGGTAAGTATATTGATAAAATAAGCTTACGAGCTTATGGAATAAATGGTAAGTATGTTGGTAAAATAAGCTTACGAGCTTATGGGATAAATGATAACTTTATTGATAAGAAATGTTATATTATTTTGATCATGGTAAAATATTGGATATGCAAATAACATGATTTTATGGCATTTTTAATTTGACATTGAAATTCATGCATGATTTGTATTGTACTGGTTTATTGTTTTAATTTCCTCACTAAGTTTATACTTAGCGTGTGATGATTTTTCACGCGTAAGTAAAAAGCCAGTAGTGGAATAAAGAGCTCAAAGGGACATGCAACATCAAGGAGTATATTTCAATATCAGTAAGACATCCTATGATGGAATTTGACTTAAATAGTGGCATGTAATTAATAATGTTCAATTTATTTTGTTGAACAAATTTGGAAACAAAATGGTAACCTTAGAGTGAAGAAAGGTTAAGTTTTTATGAGTTTTATGTAATTTTCAGAAATTACTATAGCAGTGCATCGATACACATTTTTTATTCGAAAGTTTGGTGCATCGATACACTGTTCATGTTACTGTAGCAGTACATCGGTACATTGTTCATTGTTCACTATTCAAAAAAATCTTTTGAATTAAATTTATTATAATGAAGCATAATTCATATGATATGATATTTTTATAATATCATTTATCATTTTATGAAAATAAATTTTAAATCACTTTTGAAAATATTAAATGGTTTTTAAAAATTCGGGTGACATCTATAATCTGTATAGGTATAATTATATGGGTTATGGGTGTTACATTTATTGGTATCATACAGGTTTAGCCGATTCTAGGACTAAACCAAAGTTGTTTTGAGTTAAAAATGTATACATGCCACTAGGATATCAAAAGTTACTGATATTTGTATATATATTGTGATGATGCTTATTGAGAGTAAAGTTACTCTTTAATAATGTATGATGATTCTGATTATGTTCAGATGGTGGAATTAAAGACTAAGGTAAAAAAGTCTAAATTGTTGAAAAGAAGGTCGAGATTGAAACCGAAAAAAAAGAACCCGACATGACTTATGTAAAACACCTTAGAAGGGTGGATGTGGTTAGGGATTTTTCTCCATTTTTGTGGAAGAAATGCCCAGCTTTCAACGAAGATTTTGAATTGGAAGAATTGATTAAAAAGTTTGAATGGCTTACAAGAAAAGTTGAATCGGATGAGGATCCAGAGTAGATTTCTGAATCTAGTGACGATTCTGATGTTCCCCCAGGTAAGCTTAAATAAGTGAGAAATATTTAAGCTAAGCATTAAAATGTTTAAATCATTGTTGATTTGAGTAAGAAGAAATGAATAAGCAGTAAATATGATATCCGCTAAAAGTTTACAGAAAGTTGAGTTAATAGTGAATCAAATGATTATGAGTTGGATTGAGAATAGATATCAAGTCCATAAAATTGGATAGAGTTACCTTGTGAAGGTAAATATGCGAAAATGGATTGTCTAATATTTCATGCTGCAATGAATTATTGTATAGATCTAGATTGATTCTCAAGAACTTAAAAAGTGTCAGGTTCATAGTGAGAGGAAAAATAGTAAATTTGCTTGATAGTTTGATTTTAGCATTAACTGCTTTGAAGTTATTGCTACAAATTTATCAAGTTTTCTTGTTGAACGATATGAACATTGATACTTTCATTTGAGATTGAAAACGTTTCAATTGTTCGAAAATATTATGTTGGATATGGAAAAGTTATACAGATTTCCTTAAGAATGAAATAAGGAATTCTAAAGTAGAGATATTCACTTCGATTTGATAAAAAGTGTTATTATGGCGAAAGACCCATAGGTCACAGTCATGATACAAGTGTTAGTCGGACAAATAGTAAATGTTTGATAAAGATTCAGGAGCTTATGTTCCTGATGAATCCGATGGGATTATCATTAATGAATTTAAGATCATTTTGATCATGAGTTGGTTGTCTCTACATTAAGGTTGGCTTAATGGTCGCAAGAAGCGATTAATTTAGAAAAAATGCGAAGAAGCTAAAAATTTTAATGATTGATAAAAAAGTGAGATATCATTAATGTGATATCAGCAATGGTTGCGATTAAGATGATATAAAAAGGATGCATAGCTTTTCTAGCTAAAGTGATAGATACTCAAGTATCTGAAGTAAGATCATATCATATTTTCATAACTTGGGAATCTCCATAAGTCTTTTTAGATTTATTATTATGGGTTACCTCTAGATTGAGAGGTGGAATGTAATATTGATAGTTATTATGGCATTAATCATGTATCTATGCGTTCATATCGAATGGTTGTGATTGAGTTAAGAGAATAAAGAACCAGTTACAAGAATTGATAGATTGAGGATGCATTAGACTGAGTAGTTCACATTAGGGTGAACCGGTGTTGTTTATAAAAAAAATGGATGTGTACGATTATGCATAAATTATCGATAGTTCAATAGAGTAACTATAGAGAACAAATATCCTATTTTGAGGATTGATGACTTGTTTGATCAGCTTAAAAGGAGCAACAATGTTTTCTAAAATTAATATTCGAATGGGATATCACCAGTTAAATATTAAAGAGGAAGATGTTCCAAAGATAGTTTTCAGAAAATGGTATAGACACTACGAGTTCATAGTAATGCCGTTTAGTTTGACAAATGCTCTGGCAGCATTCATGGATTTGATAAATCGAGTATTTCAATTTTATTTAGATCAGTTTGAGCTGGTCTATATTGATGACATTCTGGTATACTCGAATAAATAGATAGACCATGATGCTTACCTTCGTATTGTACTTGAAATACTTAAGGATAAAAAGTTATATGTTAAACTGTCAAAGTGTGAGTTTTGGCTATCAGAAGTTGATTTTCTTAGTCATGTTGTCTCGGCATATGACATAAGAGCTAAAACAAATTACTAAGTTTGTTGCTACATGTTTGACATGTCAACAACTAAAAGCTGAGAATCAAGTGCTTTCGTAATTGTTGCAACTGATTTCTATTCCAGAGTGGAAATAGTAAAGAGTCGCTATGGATTTTGTTAAGGGACTACATTCGATCTCAAATAAAAATGATTCCATTTGGGTGATAGTGACCGGCTAACTAAATTGGCATATTCCATTTTGATGCAAATGGATTATGCATTGGATAAATATACAGAGCTGTATATTAAAGAGATAGTTCGGCTACATGGAATGCCAGTATTAGTTATATCGGACATGTATCCAAAGTTCACTTTAAGATTTTAGAAATATTTGCATAAAGTTTTGGGTACTTGATTGAATTTCAGTACGATCTTTCATCCACAGACGGATGCTAAGTCAAAAAGTATTATTCAGATATTAGAAGATATGATGTAGTATGTGTAATTGATTCCAAGGAATCAAGGGAAAAGAAAAGTATTTGATTTTAGTAGAATTTTCCTACAATAACAATTATTAATTGAGTAACAAGATGGCTCAGTATGAAACTTTATATGGGAGAAAATGCCGAACGTCATTAAATTGGTTCGAGTTAAAAGATCAAAATCTTGTTGGCTCAGATTTATTGAAAGAGGTTGAGGATAAAGTAAAGATGATTGAAGATAATCTCAAAGATGATAATTGATCAGTAGAAGTCTTATGCAGACTTGAAGTGAAAAGAGATTGAATTTCATGAAGGTGTGTTGAGTTAATCGATTGACGGAATTGGCCAAGAGGGGGGTGAATTGGCAATTAAAAAATTTGGTGGAAGCTTTTGCAGAAAATTGAAAAGATTTGCACAGCGATTTAGAGTGGTTCGAATTTCTCAATCAAAGTCTACGTCCACTACCTTAGCTATCCACACTAAGGATTTTCCAACAAATTCACTAATTTGTTCTTTCTTTTGAGGCCAAAGAGACAACCTTACAACACCCTCAAGAATATACCCCAATTCTTGAAACACTCTTTCCCAAGAGAAGATTACAATTTGCAAACTTACAAGGAAAACCTCACAAGGTAAGATGTTTGCACAATTCTAGAACAAGAAAAGAACACTCAAAGATAATTACAAATGAGCAAAAATTGTGTTCTTGAAAGCAAAATGAATATTGAAAGGAAAATTGGCTTGATTTGCACAAACTTGATGTTTGATGCTTTCTCTCTTGTTTCTCTATAATTTCTTGTTGATCAAGGGCTTTAGAACTTGTTTAAATACACCTTGAATCACTTATGAACGTTGGGGATGATTAGTGAAGATCATATAGCCGTTTTAGTGTGAAAGTAATTAATAAAACAGCTTGGAGCGTGGGGGAATCGGTTCCTCCTCATAGGGAATCGTTCCCTAAGTGTAAAATTCAAATATTTCGACCGTTGAACAGGGGGGAATCGGTACCCCCTATGGGGGAATTGGTTCCCTCCGAGCATTCTGGAAATCTCGAGGCCAAATCATTCAGGGGGGAATCGGTACCCCCTTGGTGGGGAATCGGTTCCCTCTGAGCAATCTGGAATTTTTGGCTTTGAAATGGTTCGAAATACTTTGAAAGATTATTTTGAAATTGTTTTAAGATTAAAACTTAATTTTACACTTAAGTAAGGATTAAAAATGATTTTTGAAATATTTGGAGTAATGTTTTGATATTCGAATAATTTTATCGAATATACTTTAGAAAATCATTTTGGAAAATCTTAAAATTCATTTAACTTAATTTGTTATATCAAAATATCAAAATGTTTTCAACAATCTCCCCCTTTTTGATATAACAAAACATTTTAGTAATTTTAATATTTTGAAATCAAGTTTTGAAATTACTCCCCCTTACTTTAACACTTCTCCCATTTATCATTTTAAAACACACTTAAAACACACACTTCTCCCCCTTTTTGTTAAATCAAAAAGATTCAAAGAAACGTGAAAAACATTTAGCCAATTGATTAGGTATATATGCATAAGCTGCTAAGATCACAATCAGAGAAACGTTAGCCATTAGTTCCATAATCATATTCATAAACAATGTGATATGGAAAAATTGGTCATATTGCTAATAATGATGTAAATGTTGCAATAATGAATAAATCACACCAAACATATAAGTTCACACCATCCATAAATCCAAACAAATTCAAACATTCCAAAATATTCAAAATGTTAAAACAATAAGTTTGGAGTTCAAAGTAAAACATTTAATCACATATCCGGATCAGGAGGAGGAAAACGAGCTCGCATAGCGGCCATTTCGTTAGTGAGGTCATTAATACGTGCGTTGGTTGTTTCATTATTTGCACGCATTTCCCGAAGAATTTCTAATTGTTGAGCTCCCATTGTGGATAAATGAGACTCTATATAAGTAAAGCGCGAATCCATGGTCGCATATCGGTAATCAAATGTCTCCATAAAATATTAAAAATATGGAGGCATTTGAGTCGATTGTTGTTCGTGCTCCTCGGGTTTCTCAGGATCATCTTCAGCTTCATCGATATCCCTCATTAATTGGTCAAACTCTGGATCTTCGTCAGCTTCGAGTGGGAGCTTGTGAAGAACTAGCTCCCGGAGTAGTTGCAGAAGATCGAATCCATTCACCGGTTTCTTTATTTTTGACCCATCCCGCTCTTGTTAAAGAAAGAATATTGATTTGTTTCTTAAGAGGAAAGGAGGCATCTAGACCAACTCGAAGCTCGGCTTTAGAAAAGAGATTACTAAGGATACAACCGTACACTAGTGAAGAACAAAGTTTCTTATTTGGCACTAGGTTAACGGTTTCAACAATCTCAGCAAAAATAATCTCGAAAAGGTTTATTTTTATATTTTGTTCAAAACAATGCAACCACCAAAGATCTAAAGCTCTGAGAGTAGAATAACGACCCCCGGATGGTCGAAACCACCAAGTGATCATGAGATGAAGAAAACACTCATGAAGATCTAAAACACTTGCACTATCATTTCGTTTATATCGTGAGCCTAAAACTTATTTTTCATTTGATAAACCTTCATTATCCAAGCCTAAGGCATTGGCTATATAAGCTGAATCAAGATGGAAATATTGACCTAGGAGGTAGGAACGTACTCCTATGGTTTTGGTTTTGTCATGATTTTTGATACAAACGGCATTACAATAGAAGATACGAACAAGTTGATGATAGACAACGGGTTCAAGTTCGAAAAGTTTATCAAATTTCCATTCGTGCAAGATAGGGAGATATTTAAAGTTAATAACAACCATAGCTTGAAGAGATGGGATACGTTCTTCCCTAATCTTATACGAGTCAAAAATATTGGTAAAACCAATAACGATAATCTTTAGGACCCGGTTGATTGAAACAAGAATTTTGGATAGTCAAGTTAGGATCAAGATTTGGAATAGGATTTTGAGGAATAGGAGGAGGATTTGGAGGTGGATTTGGTTGACGACTAGATGAAGGCCTAGCACGTTTAGGATTAGACATGGTGAAGGAAATCGGAATAGATTGGATAACCTGCATTTTTAAAAACAAATGTATGCAATTCAATTAATCCCAAAACTCAATTGAGTCCTCAATATTTCAAGGTTCTCTAAATCAAATCCTAATGGGCAAAGTTTTTGAAAAACTTTTGAAAAATATGGTTTTGAGAAACAATATATGTATAGTTTTCATAACAACAACATAATTTAATCAAAACACAATAATTTGAAAATCATTTTTTATCGAAAAATTAAAAAAATTTGGAAAATTCTTGTGTTTTTGATGAAATTAGTTGTAACATCTAGTTTCTAATCACTAAACAATCAATGCCCGGTCACTATTTCAACCTAGAACTAATTAAAACTAATCCTATGTTCAAAATCAATGGAATAGAGAGTTTAGAAAAATTTACCTTGAAATATGAAGATTGAGAGGATTTAGATGTTGTTTGCACGATTTTAATGATGATTGCAAGTTTAGGAGATGATATTTGAAGTGAATTCCGATTAAAATCAATGATTTGAGGCAAGAATGGAGATTTGAGTGTTTGAGGAGGGTGAGAAACGGCTTGAAGATAGTATAAGGGTTTTGGGAATTTTGGGGAGTTCTGCCCGATTTTAACAGAACCCTAGGGGGGTATCGATTCCCCTGTGGGGGGAATCGGTTCCCATTCAAAGGGGGAATCAGTTCCCTCATGGGGGGGATCGATTCCCTCTGCACCAAAATGCTAAAATCCGACTTTTAAGCACACAAAATGCTAAATTAATCTTCTCTAGTGGTATAGGCAACTCATATATTGAAAAATAATTATGTTCAAACAATTAAATTAATCTTTAATCAATATTTGAACATAAAGTTAATTTTTCATCAAGAATCATAAACTCCCCCTAACTAATAGCAATGAATGCAATCAAAAAATTACTATTATGAGCATTTTTCAGTATTTATTAAAAGTGTTGAATTATTTTAAACACTAAGTGAAGATAGGTCAGTTAAACCTAATTCTCTCCTAAGTGTCCAAAGCCTTTCCTTATCTAAGGGTTTTGTAAAAATATCCGCTAATTGATGCAAAGTATTAACAAATTCTAGAACTACATCTTCCTTAGTGACATGGTCTCTAATGAAGTGATGTCTAATTTCAATGTGTTTAGTTCTAGAGTGTTAGATGGGATTTTTAGTGAGACAAATAGCACTAGTATTGTCACACTTGATAGGAATAGTACCTACTTCAATTCCATAATCAAAAAGTTGTTGTTTCATCCATAAAACTTGTGCACAACAACTACCGGCTGAAATATATTCCGCTTCAGTGGTAGATAATGCAACACAATTTTGTTTCTTTGAAAACCAAGAAATCAGCATATTTCCAAGGAATTGGCAAGTACCGGAGGTGCTTTTCCTATCTAATTTACATCCTCCATAATCCGCATCAGAAAAAGCATGCAAGCTAAAGCTAGAGTCTCTAGGATACTAAAGTCCTAAACTAGGAGTGTCCTTAAGGTATCTAAAGATTCTCTTAACAGCTAGTAAATGTGATTCCTTAGGGCATGATTGAAATCTAGCACATAAGCAAACACTAAACATAATGTCTGGTCTACTTGCAGTTAGATAAAGTAGAGATCCAATCATTGACCTATATAGTTTAACATCTACACATTTACCTCCTTCATCTAAGTCAAGCTTTGTTGAAGAGCTCATTGGAGTGTCATGAGGTTTCCCATTTTCCAGTCCAAACTTCTTGAGCATATCTTTGACGTACTTAGCTTGATTAATGAAGATGCCATCTTTTCTTTGCTTGATTTGGAGTCCCAAGAAAAATGAGAGCTCCCCCATCATGCTCATCTCAAACTCACTTTGCATTAGCTTAGAAAATTCTTAGCAAAGAACATCATTAGTAGAACCAAATATTATATCATCAACATAAATTTGAACTACTAATAAATCTTTACCTTTATGCTTTAAAAACAATGTAGTGTCAACCTTTCCTTTTGAAAAAACCTTTTTCAATTAAAAATTTGACAATCTTTCATACCAAGCTCTAGGAGCTTGTTTTAAACCATAAAGAGCTTTTGTCAATTTAAGAACATGATCTGGAAATTTTGAATCTTCAAAACCTGGAGGTTGTTCCACATACACTTATTCTTTTATAAAACCATTTAAAAATGCACTTTTAACATCCATTTGATATAATTTAAATTCATGAAAACATGCAAATGCTAATACATTCTAATTGCTTCCATCCTAGCTACGGGAGCATATGTTTCATCATAGTCTATGCCCTCTTCTTGAGTATACCCTTGAGTAACAAGTCTAGCCTTGTTTCTCACTATATTACCACTCTTATCAAGCTTATTCCTAAATACCCATCTAGTACATATAGTAGATTTATTACTAGGTCTTTCAACTAATGTCCATACTTTACTTCTCTCAAATTGATTTAACTTTTCTTGCATAGCCATAATCCAATGTTCATCATTTAATGCTTCTTTAATATTCTTAGGCTCTATGCATGAGATAAATGCAACATAATTACAAATATTTCTAAGAGAAGATCGAGTTGTTACCCCTTTGGATGGATCACCTATAATCTCACCACCCTTGACATAGTTGTACTCTCTTGGATAAGATACTTCCCTTTCTTCAATGGTTGGATTCTCAAGAGGATCATGAGTTTCCTCATTTTTTGTTTCTTCCTTTGATGATGGTTCTCCAACATCATGTCTAACGTCATTTGTATTTATAACACCTACATCATCATTCACACAATAATCCTTCCTCGGAAGGGGATTATCATCGAAAACAACATGTATAGACTCTTCTACAACTAAAGTTCTTTTATTAAATACACGATAGGCTTTAGAATTTAAGGAATAACCCAGAAAAATTCTTTCATCACTTTTAGCATCAAATTTGCCAAGGTTTTCTTTACCGTTGTTTAAAACAAAACATTTACATCCAAAAGGATGAAAATAACTAATGTTAGGCTTTTTATTTTTGAAAATTTCATATGGAGTTTTCTTTAAAATTGGCCTAATCATTACTCGATTTACAACATAACAAGCGGTATTTGTGGCTTCCGTCCAAAAATATTTTGGCAAATTATTTTCACAAAGCATGGTTCTAGCCATTTCTTCTAAAGTTCGATTTTTCCTCTCAACAACTCCATTTTGTTGAGGGGTTCTAGGTACTGAAAAAGTATGGCTAATACCGTTAGAGTTACAAAATTCAGTAAATCCAATATTTTCAAATTCAGTTCCATGATCACTCCTAACACTAGTTATAGAGTAACCTTTTCATTTTGGATTATTTTTGAAAATGTGATGAACTGTTCTAATGCTTCATCTTTAGTACTTAAAAATAGAACCCAAGTATATCTAGAATAGTCATCTACCAAGATAAATGCATATTGTTTTCCACCCAAGCTAGTAGTCCTAGTTGGCCCAAAAAGATCTACATGGATCAATTGTAATACTCTACTAGTTGATACGTCATTAATGGATTTAAAAGAAATACACTTTTGTTTTCCTTTAGCACAAGCATCACAGATTTTATCATTATCAAATTTAAGCTTAGGCAACCCTCGAACTAAATCACCCTGAATTAGCCGTTGCAAAACACTCATACTAGCATGTCCTAGTCTCCTATGCCATAACCAACTATCATGTTCATCCTTAGCAACTAGGCATAAATTAGTCATATCAAAAGAATCTAAATGCACCATGTAAATGTTCCCTATTCTATGACCAACAAGCATAATCCGATTAGATGCAATGTCAATGACTTTACAACCATTTATTTCAAATAAGACATTGAATCCTTTATCGCATAATTGACTAATACTCAATAGATTATGCTTTAATCCATTCACATATAAAACATTTTTAATTTGTATGGAAGAGGTATTACCTATTGTACCAATACCTTCAATGTGACCTTTTGAATTGTCTCCAAAAGTCACTTCTCCTCCATTTTTGGCGTTAAGCTCAATGAACCGGCTTTTGTCTCCGGTCATGTGTCCTGAGCATCCACTATCAAGGTACCATGAATTTGAATTTATTTCTCGTGCCTTGTAGCAATGCTCCTTTCCCTACAAACATAGATTAATTTTTGATTTTTGGTACCCAAATTCTTTTGGGTCCATATTCATTAGTTTCCAAAATCCTAGTCCCCTTAGGTATCCATTTGTGTAGGATATTTTTATCTTTAGTAGTAATGAGTTCTTTAGGAACCCACATACTTCTAACGATTTTTCCATTAGAGGTTCTTTGGGGACCTCTATGATTGTAGTTTCTAAAACTTTTTCTAACAAAGTTGGATTTTGAATTTCCACTTTTTTCAAAATGTTTTGTTCCAACTTTATCAAAAGAAGTTTTAAGATCATCAATTTTCTTTTGATGATCATCATTGATCTTTGAAAGTAAAGTTTGCAAATCTAAATTTTTCTTTTCAAACTCTTCTAGTTTGATTTGCAAATCTTTGATTTTACTTTCAAGATCGTTGTTGGTTTTGGATATGAGTTTGTTTTCACTTTTTAATTTTGAAACATCATTTTTATATTTTAAAAATAATTTCTCATAATCCGAAGCCAACCCATTATATTCTTCTAATAACTCATCATAGGATAAATCATCAAAATCGGATGAGTTAGAGGTTACCTTAGAATCTTCCCCAAATGCCATCAAGCACAAGTTAGCTACTTCTTGTTCCTCTTCATCGAAACTTTCTTCATCGCTCCATGTAGCCACATGAGCCTTGTGCTTATTCTTTGATTGACCCTTTTTCTTCAATTGTGGGCAATCATATTTAACATGCCCTGGCTTTTTGCATTCGTAGCAAATGATTGGGTCCTTCTCTTTCGGTTCATTTTTGAGGCCTTCATTTCGTTTGAATTTTCTTCCTCGATAAGGTCTCATCATTTTTCTGAACCGTTTGGCAAACAATGCCATTTCCTCGTCATCGTCATCGTTATTCGAATCACTCTCATCTTTTGTGGATTTGAGAGCAACTCCAATGTTTTTCTTCTTTTCCTTATCCTTTGGTGTCTTGTCAATTTTGTCGAGGTCCACCTCATCTTCGAGCATCATTTCATGAGTGAGGAGTGACGCAATTAGCTCTTCAAGAGTTAAGGACGTTAAGTCCTTAGACTCGATGATTGTCGTCTTCTTTGATTGCCACGATTTTGGGAGGGAGTAGACTAACTTCCTCACAAGCTTTTCATTTGAAATGATCTCTCCATATGATTTGAGACCATTGACAATCGTTGAAAATCTATCCGTCATAGCTTTGATATCTTCATTTGGTTTCATCCTGAAATTTTCATAGCTATGCGTTAGAATACTAATTTTAGATTTCTTTACCTCATCGGTACCTTCATGAGTGACTTGAAGTTTGTCCCATATTTCTTTGGCGGTTGTACACGATGAAACTCTTCCGTATTCATCTGGTCCAAGAGCACAAAAATGATATGGATGGCTTTGGAGTTGAGCTGGAACATTCTTGTCTCTCCTTCACTCCACAACCTTGGATGAGTGAGAGGTTTGATGTATCCTTCTTCTACAGCATTCCATGCTCCCATGTCACTTGCTTGAATGAAGTACATCATTATATTCTTCCAATAAGCATAGTTAGCTCCATTGAAGAAAGGAGGCTTGTTAACGGGCATCGAATCGAGACCGGAGTCGAAGTTTGAAGCAGAGGCCATTGATGACTTTGATAATCGATATAACTCTTCCCGAATCGACTCAAGAGGTGATTAAACCTTCAAATGAGTTAGGCTCTGATGCCAATTATTGAGTTAATCGATTGACGGAATTGGCCAAGAGGGGGGTGAATTGGCAATTAAAAAATTTGGTGGAAGCTTTTGCAGAAAATTGAAAAGATTTGCACAGCGATTTAGAGTGGTTTGACTTTCTCAATCAAAGTCTACGTCCACTACCTTAGCTATCCACACTAAGGATTTTCCAACAAATTCACTAATTTGTTCTTTCTTTTGAGGCCAAAGAGATAACCTTACAACACCCTCAAGAATATACCCCAATTCTTGAGAACACTCTTTCCCAAAGAGAAGATTACAAATTTGCAAACTTACAAGGAAAACCTCACAAGGTAAGATGTTTGCACAATTCTAGAACAAGAAAAGAACACTCAAAGATAATTACAAATGAGCAAAAATGGTGTTCTTGAAAGCAAAATGAATATTGAAAGGAAAATTGGCTTGATTTGCACAAACTTGATGTTTGATGCTTTCTCTCTTGTTTCTCTATAATTTCTTGTTGATCAAGGGCTTCAGAACTTGTTTAAATACACCTTGAATCACTTATGAACGTTGGGGATGATTAGTGAAGATCATATAGCCGTTCTAGTGTGAAAGCAATTAATAAAACAGCTTGGAGCGTGGGGGGAATCGGTTCCTCCTCATAGGGAATCGGTTCCCTAAGTGTAAAATTCAAATATTTCGACCGTTGAACAGGGGGGAATCGGTTCCCTCCGAGCATTCTGGAAATCTAGGAGCCAAATCATTCAGGGGGGAATCGGTACCCCCTTGGTGGGGAATCGGTTCCCTCTGAGCAATCTGGAATTTTTGGCTTTGAAATGGTTCGAAATACTTTGAAAGATTATTTTGAAATTGTTTTAAGATTAAAACTTAATTTTACACTTAAGTAAGGATTAAAAATGATTTTTGAAATATTTGGAGTAATGTTTTGATATTCGAATAATTTTATCGAATATACTTTAGAAAATCATTTTGGAAAATCTTAAAATTCATTTAACTTAATTTGTTATATCGAAATATCAAAATGTTTTCAACAAGGTGATAAAGTTTTTCTTAAAGTATCGCATTGGAAAACAAAATTTTGTGTTTTGAGTACAAAGGAAAATTAAGTCTAAGAATTATTGGACCTTATGAGATATTAAAAAGAGTTAGACTGATGGCTTATCAATTAACATTAACTCTGGAGGTAATTGAGAACCAGAGTTGGACAAAGCACACAATGTTTTTCATGTGTCAATGCTTAGAAAGTATCGATCAGATCCTTAACATGTCATTGCATCAGAGGAAATTGAGATACGACTAGATTTGATTTTTGAAGAAGAACTAATTCGGATCTTAGTTCGAGAAATCAAATAACTGCGTAACAAGACGATTCTAATAGTCAAAGTGATTTAGCAAAATCATAATGTCGAGGACGTTACTTTGGAAAGAGAGGATGATATGGAAAGGTGTAGATATTTTCATATCAGATTTAAGAATTGGCAAGACTAGAAGAGGTTCCCGCCTAAGGCGTAGGAACGACTTATTCATCTTGAGCTATTGTAGAAGAAGTCTACAGATAAGGCGTGAGCACGTATTACCAATCTGTGTAACCCTAGATTAGGGTTATGAAATTACAAGGGAAAGGGGGTTAGGATTTTTATAGAAAGTCTTAAAATTCGAGGACGAATTTTATTTAAGGAAGGGAGAATTGTAATACCCCCAAAATTTAGACAATGACCAAAATGAAAATTTTGAAAGTGTGATGCTCAAAGTAGAAAATTGGGAAAAACTTTAGGGAATTAAGTGATAAATTTCATAAAAAGAATTCTATTCCATAAAGAGATGTATTACTCTTGAGAGTGGGGTTTTATAGAAATCATATTTTTGGATTTGGAAATTTAGTAAATAAAAACTAGAAAAGGTTAAAGCCGGTAAGGAAATCGGTATTTCAAATCAAATTGGATTTTTACAAAAATTGGAAGGATGTTATAAATTGGTTGGAAATATTATGTTAATATTTTATATCAGATAAATTTGGTTTGGAATTGTACAATTTTTCAGACTTAATCGAAACAGTGGAATTTAGTGACTAAAACGCAATTTTTGAAAATTCAAGGGGAATTTCATAAATAAAAGTCAAATTAATTCATATTTGACTTTGTAATATGATAAGGATCAGATGGCTTGGTTTTATGGCGAATAGGAAGATTCATTAAGGGCAAAAATGGAATTCTCTATTGAATGGAATAAAAAAAATTCTATTATAATATTATATTAAGCATGTGCTAGATCTAAATTAACATTAGAATAACAATAATGGGGGAACAATACAGCTTCTTCTTCATCCAAGGGCCGGCACCTTCCATCTTGCAAGGTAGGTATTTTGTTTTGAATTTTGAAGCAATCTTGTTGAGAGTTAGACTTCGGTGTAGTTAGGAAAATATTATACGTTCAATTCTCTACATTTTGACATGAATATTACTAGGGTTCATGTTCAAGTTCATCTTAAGTTGATGAAGGGGATGTTGATTCTTGTGTTTTATGGGTTTTGAAGAGTTATGTGATTTGAAAGAATTGGTATTAAGAATTGATGAAGAACCTAAGGATGAAGTTAAAGAAAACAGTTTATATTTTGAATTTAGCAGTGGGTTTGAAAATTCACCAGAAATTATATAAAAATAATTTGGAGGTTATTTTTATATATTATGTTCATATATTGATCTAGTTCTGTTTAAAATAAACGGGAATCAATTTCAAGTTGTATACAAAAAGATATGAATTTTTAACCGATGAAAGGTCAGAAAATCGGGCAGCAGAATTCTGCACAAAACATATTCTGTTGGTCAACTTTAAAAATTCACCATAAATTGTACAGAATGAATTAGAAGGATTTCTTTATATGGATATATTATTATTCAAGTCTAGTTTTTAAAGGAAGAAACATAATTTAATTCCAGTGTGTAGATCAATACATAATACTAATTCTTTAAAGGTAGTTCGAATTGTTTGAATATGAAAACTTTAGAATTTGAGTGGAAAAGGATTAGAAGATGAAGAGTAATGTTTAAATGTTGAATATATTTTGGATGCTTGGAAATGAAGTTAAATGGTAAGAGACCATTTTGAGTAAATTGGAAAAGTTGGTTCCAATGTTAATAGGAATTATTAAGTATTGAGTATTTTGATAGAAAATGAGTTCAAGTGTATTATGGAATTATTATGGGATATGTTTATGTTAGTACCATACTAACATATGTATTATTATGAATTTGTGATTTATACAGATCAATATTGATTTGCGATTGAAGCAAGTCAAGTATAAAAGGGCTTATTGTGAACAATAGTGAGGCACATATTTTGGAAATTATAAAGAGTCAAGGTGAGTGCATTTAATTATGTACATACATGTGGTAATGGTTAAAATAACATAATTTATTGACGTATGTATAGTGATTACCGAATGACACTTTGTGTGCTAAAATGATAAGGAAATCATACTGAGTGTATAGATTTCCATATGGAGCATTGAGTGTGCTAAATGATAAGGAAATCATACTGAGTGTATAGATTTCCATATGGAGCACTGAGTGTGCTAAATGATAAGGAAATCATATTGAAAATATGGATTTCCAAATAGGGCATTTTATGTTCTAAAAAGGTAAGGGAATCATACTGAGTGTATGGATTTCCAGATAAAGCACTAAGGGTGCTACAAAGATAAGGAAATCATACTAATGGTATGGATTTTCACATAGGGCATTTCATGTGCTAAAATGGTAACAAAATTATACTAATGGTATGGATTTTTGAATAGGGAACTTCGTGTGGTAAAATGAAAGGGGAAGCATACTAAGCGTATGATTTTCTAGATAGAGCACTGAGAGTGCTAATATTAAAAGGAAATTTACATGAATTGTATGAATTCCCTATGGAATGTATGGATTCCAATAATGATTGATAAATGAGGTTAATGGCAAGTATATTGGTAAAATAAGCTTACGAGCTTATGGAATAATGGTAAGTATATTGGTAAAATAAGCTTAAGAGCTTATGGAATAAATGGTAAGTATGTTGGTAAAATAAGCTTACAAGCTTATGGGATAAATGGTAAATTTATTTATAAGAAATGTTATATTATTTTGAACATGGTAAAATATTGGATATGCAAATAACATGATTTTATGGCATTTTGAATTTGACATTAAAATTCATGCATGAATTGTAGTACACTGTTTATTGTTTTAATTGACTCACTAAGTCTATACTTAGCGTGTGATGATTTTCACGTGTAGGTAAAAAGCCAGTAGTGGAATAAAGAGTTCAAAGGGACATCAAGCATTGAGGAGTATATTTCAATATCAGTAAGACATCCTATGATGGAATTTGACTTAGATAGTGACATGTAATTAATAATGTTCAATTTATTTTGTTGAACAAATTTGGAAACAAAATGGTAACCTTAGAGTGAAGAAAAGTTAAGTTTTTATGAGTTTTATGTAATTTTCATAAATTACTATAGCAGTTACTATAGCAGTGCATCGATACACATTTTTTATTTGAAAGTTTGGTGCATCGATACACTGTTCACTATTCAAAAAAATATTTTGAATTAACTTTGTTATAATGAAGAATAATTCATATGATGTGATATTTTTATAATATCATTTATCATTTTAAGAAAATAAATTTTAAATCACTTTTTAAAATATTAAATGGTTTTTAGAAATTCGGGTGACATCTATAATCTGTATAGGTATAATTATACGGGTTATAGGTGTTACAAGAATAGTTTTGCAAACTCTACGAGACAAGAAGTTGTATGCCAAATTATCGAAATGTGAGTTTTGTTGAATGAGATAACGTTTCTTGGGGACGTGATTTATGCGGAAGGAATTCGAGTTGATCCTCAGAAAGTAAAAGTCATTCTAGAATGGGAGGTTCCCAAGAATGTATCAGAAGTTCGAAGTTTTCTGGGACTTGTCGATTATTATTGAAGGTTCGTTAAAAACTTTTCGATGATAGCCTTACCTTTGACTAAGCTGATGAGAAAAGGTGAGGCATTTGTGTGGACTCCTGAGTGTTAGAAAATCTTTGAAATGTTAAAGAAGATTTTGACAAAATCCTCAGTATTGGTGCAACCTGAGTCAGGTAAGAACTATGTGGTCTTTAGTGACGCGTCCTATAATGGCTTGGGATGTGTATTGATGCAAGAGGGAAAGGTTGTGGCTTATGCGTCGAGGCAATTGAAACCGTATGAGAAGAATATTTCGACGCAAGATCTTGAGATGGTTGCAGTAGTGTTCGCCCTTAAGATCTGACGTCATTACTTATATGGTGAATGATGTTACTTGTATACAGATCATAAAAGTTTGAAGTATCTGATGACTCAGAAGGAGTTGAATCTAAGACAAAGGAGATAGGTGGAATTTTTTAAAGACTATGATGTAGTAATCGATTTCCATCCTAGAAAAGTAAATATAGTGGCAGATGCTTTAAACCGAAAGATGTTTGTAGCCTTAAGAGCTTTGGATGCTAAGTTGTCATTGAATGGTGATGGTGCCTTATGTGCGGAATTATCCCTTCGGCCATCATGGTTAGATGAGTCAAAGAATTGCAAGCCAGAGATGAAAAATGTTCAAAGAAATTACAGCAAGTGAGAAACGGAGAGATTACTGATTATGAGATTAAAGCCTATGGGAATATATACTATCGATGAAGACTAGTAATTCCAGATAATGATGAGTTGAGGAATGATTTGTTAACGAAAGCTCACTGTAGTCCATTGACGATGCATTCTGGAGGAAACAAAATGTATATGGACCTCAAAAGTCGATATTGGTGGCCAGGAATAAAAAGGAACATTATTGAATTTGTGTCCAAATGTTTAACTTGTCAACAAGTCAAAGCGGAGCATTAAGTTCCGTCAGGACTATTGCAACCAATGTTTATTCCTCAGTGGAAATGGGAGAATATAACGATGTATTTCATGACAGGGTTACCTTTGACCCTAAACAAAAGTGATTCAATCTGGGTAATTATGGATAGATTGACTAAGTCAGCCCATTTAATTCCGGTGCGAACTGATTTCTCCATGGATAAGTATGTCGAATTGTATATCAGGGAAATTATCATATTACATGGTGTGCCGATTTCCATTGTTTCTTATAAAGACCCTAGATTTACATCAAGGTTTTGGAAATCTTTGCATAGAGCACTGGGGACTCGGTTGAATTTTAGCACAACATTTCATCCACAGACTGATGAGCAATCTGAGTGGACTATCCAAATCCTAGAGGACATGGTGAGAGCATGTGTGATTGAATTCAAAGGATCATGGGAAAAATATTTTCCACTTGTTGAATTTGTTTACAACAATAGTTATCAGTCAAGTATGAAAATGGCTCCATATGAGGCTCTATACGGGAGAAATTGTTGTACGCCTTTGAATTGGTATGAACTTAAGGATCGAGAAGTTCTTGGTCCTGAATTGATTCAGGAAGTAGAAAAGAAAGTTCATGTGATCCATAAGAATCTCAAAGCTGCAGCAGATAGACAGAAGTCATATGCAGACTTGAAGAGGAAAGAAATTGAGTTTTAAGTCGGAGATAAAGTGTTTTTAAAGGTGTCTCCATGGAAGAAGGTGATGAGATTTGGACAAAAAGGAAAAATGAGTCCACATTTTATTGGGCCTTATGAAATCATTCAGAAAGTTGGACCAGTGGCATACAAATTAGCTTTACCACCGGAAATAGAAAAAGATTTATAATGTATTTCACGTTTCAATGCTTCAAAGATATAGGTCTGATCCCTCCCATATTGCTACCCCAAATGAGATAGAGGTTTAGCCTGATCTGACTTATGAGTAAGAACCAGTTCAAATTTTGACTCACGAAGTTAAGCAACTATAGAACAAAACTATTCCATTGGTTAAAGTGTTATGGAGAAATCACAAGGTAGAAGAAGCAACGTAAGAGCGTTAAGAGAACATGAGGAATCAGTACCTCTATCTTTTTATGCAATGAAAACTCGAGGATGATTTTCCGTAAGGGGAGATTTGTAACATCCTCAATATCGGGTTAGTGACTAAATTGTTAAACTTCAAAATTTGGTGACTAAAGTAGAATAATTGAATAATTCAAGGACTTATATGGAAAATATTGTGTAGGATTGAATTACAAATAAGATGGAATTAAAGGACAAAATGGCCATTTGCAAGGAATAATTTAATTTTGGGTTATGGTTATATTAACCCACGTGGAAGACAATGAAGCTAAAAATCTAAGCTTCCAGAGATATCTTCTTCTCCTCTCTTCTTCATACGTGAAGACCCAAAGTAAAGGTAAGTTTTATTGCTAGTTGATAATTAGTTGAAATTCAAGTTTGGTTTTGATCATTAGGTGATAATTAAGCTTAAGGAAAACTTAAATTGTCTTAAAACCATAAGTTGAAGAGAATAGAAGGGATTAAAGAAAAGAGGGGAATAAGTGAAATCTTGGAAGATGGTTCTTTAAGGAAGTTTGAGACTAAATTTGACTTGTCAATAGTTGAATTAAGAAGTATGAAGTGTTAGAATTAGATTCAGAATATATTGAAAATTGAGTTTGATTCTTAAATTCCATGTGGATGATAGGATTTTGAGGTTTAAGATGTGATAAATGAGTATTAATGAGTTTAAGCATGTGGATGTGAGTTAAGAATATGATAGGGGGTGAAATATGAAGTGTTTTAGTTGATTTGGAGTAATTTTCGGGCTTAAAAAAGAAATCTGGGCAAGGGGATATCAGTACTTCTTCAACAGGTACCGATACCTCAAGAGTAAAATTGTGAATGCATTCAAAGGGTATCGATACATGGGAAATGGTATCGATACCATAGGCACCGATACCCATAGGGGAGGTATTGATACCTTGAAATTTTGAATGAAAATTTGGTGCCGATACCCGTATAGGTATCGATATCCTCAGTTAGGGTAGTACCGATACCCTATAGTGGGTATCGATACCTCTTCAAAGGGAAATTGAAAATAGAATTTTCCTTTAGTTTAAGAAATGAGAAATCAGAGTATGTTATTAGGAATATTGATATGTATTAATGTATGATTATGTAAACATCGAGCGTAAACAAGTTCCAGAGCGACCACTGAGTTAAGATTCGATTGAAAGAAAGGACATCATAGAAGTGGATTTAGAATTTAGTGAGGCCAAGGTGAGTGCATAATATAGGTACAATTCAATGGAAATAAGACTTGTGATAAGTTTATTTCCTAGGTTAATTTTATAGTTTAATAGTTATGAACATGTAAACATTATAGTTTTTATAAAAACATGCATAAGTTATATGTGTTTACCTATGATTTTATACATGTTATATAACTCATGTGAATGTAATCCAATACTTATGTTACATCATATGAGATTAATGGTTATATGCACATGTGAATATGATGGAAGAAAATATATATGGGGTTACAAGGGAAATGACATAAGTACATACTTATATGAAATATAATACTAATGCCCATATAGTTGGCATGCCATAATTAGAGGGTTTCATAGGTCCTTCGAGATATATTCATAGGTCCTTAGGGACAACTTTCATATGTTACTAAGTGGGACTGATACGAGCTGTGGTGACAGCAGATGTGCACAACCTCCATGTACTCGAATATCTTAAGTTCTCAGTATATACATGGGCCTATAAAGAATATGAAAAGTATGTGTATTACATTATATGTTATCGTATTAGTACTGGTTATAATGAACCATATTAAATGAAATATAATTATGAATGATATTGATGATTTTAGTTGAATATTATATTACATGCTCAT